>NC_139828.1:23936122-24107638 GCF_963691815.1 Echiichthys vipera | reverse complement strand
ACATGTCTACTGAGCCCTGACACTATTCTTTAACCCTGACCTTGTGCCCTGAGTCTTACCTCCCACAGGCAAAGAGCAAATACCCAGCTGCCTGACCAGACCTTAGATCTACATTGTATCCCTTTGGCTAAGCTGCATCAGCTGGCCCAACTGGCTTGATCGACAGTTTCTTTTAAATGCCATGGCGCGCTCAGTTGTCCGGCCAGTTTATCTTCCACTAGTCTTACAAACAGCCATCACATTATACCATAAAGACGTCTCACACCATTCTCTGGGGTCCCACATCACAGAGAAGTCTCAACTGTTTCTAGTGTCCCAGAACAGGCAGTCATCAAATCATCCTTATGTAAAACAATGGATAGGATGGATAGTCAACATCGCCAAGCACATGGCTTTGACATAAGCAATCAGTTTAATGTGATTGTCTGTCTCAAAGCAGCCAATTGTGAGTTCTTACGCCCATTATTATCTGTCTTTGTTTATGTCTGTCTTTGCTCATATATTTCTTTGCTTACGACTGTTCAGTAATGTAAGCTGCTCTGTAATTGTTTGTTTTTGTTGAACCGTAACTTATTTTGCTTTCATTGCTGCCCATGTGTTCTGCTTATGTCTGTGTTTTATTATAACTGTAACTCATGTGTTTTACACCATGCATGACTATTGCTTTAAACCGGTTCCTTGATTTTAGGTCGCCAACCTCATACGTGACCAGGAACTAGCCTCCTGACTATTTCCGGCTTATATACAGTAATGTTTATTAATATGCACTGTCCCTGAAAAAATAAAATAAATAAAACATTGAATGGTGTGGATCATCTTCTAGCTGTTAAGTGCATTCTATACCCTCCCTGTCTTCAAACCCTCATTATCCTATCAAAGCTGAGTCTACCATTACACAGAGAAATTGTACACATATTGAATTAGGACAAGTATGGCCTTACATCTGGATCAATGAGAAAATACTGTTAGCCCTGCACAATATGTGCCATGTGTTTGTCAGTTGCAGCAGCTGCAACAGCTACACATTTTCCCCAGAAGCAGTAATATTGCCCTTTGCAGATCATATGTAACAGAATCTTCTTATTTACCCTTCAGAATAAAGTCTAGCATACCTTGATTACCTCAAGTTACCCAGTTGACGATGGTCGTCCCTCGCTGTGAAGTAGAACTTTGTGTACGACCAACCAGTGTGCAGCTCTCCTGTTCGTTCTATTTTAAAATGTAACAGGAAAAAAGGCTTCAGCTTCATCTTTTACTGGTACAGTAAACACAAATAATTTGTTTCCCCTAGTAGCCTCAAGCGTCATGAGGAAAAGGGAAGAAAGAGAGGGGGAAGCATGATTGATGGCTTTACCCCCTCTGGTTTTGAGATTCATACACTGTAACATGTCTAACGTACACCAGATGTAAGGTGCGTATGTGGATTAGGGTTAGGGTTGTATGTGTGTGTGTGTGTGTGTGTGTGTGTGTGTGTGTGTGTCCATACATGAGAGAAAGAGACGGGCTTCAACAATACTGTCCTCATTTTCACATCAAGCATCACTTTGTTGTAGGTATTGAGATATCATCAATAGCCATCAATAGTAATCTGCAAAGAATGGCAGTGCTATTATAGGTCTATTGAACTAGTGTTTGTTTGGCTTGAAGACAATTACACCACTGCACATAAGCCGTGTTTCCATTCGATTGTCAAACTAATATTGACAAACTTTTGAAATGCCAAATAAGGAGCACTTCCATCAACTGGTGGGGAGCAAATAAACGAGGCTACAGCGTAGTTTCATCAAAAGTCGGTGCTATAGGCTACGCACAGCTGTAATCCACCTAGAAAGAGAGTAGAAGGAGTCTAAGTTGCTAATCAGAGACAAAACAAATCATCTTGATCATCTAAACGCATCTACGAGAGACAAATGGAGAGAGGTCTTCAGGAATTGGTCCAACTGAACTGGGCAAGTTTAAATTCATTCTTTAATTCCTTCATGTCAGCTATAATTTTCCATGTTTCATGCTGTTGGAGACGATGACGCGTTATGGGAATATCTGAACAGATTCCGAACTGATTCTGCAAAAACGTCTTGATCAACTTCATCAACGTTTTTTCAACAAAGGTAAAAAACATCTCAGACAAGTGTAAAAGTGTTTTTGAGGACACAGCATCGTCTATAATATATATATATATATATATATATATATATATATATATATATATATATATATATATATATTTGATCTGTTCTCTTCCTTTATTGCGGCACAAAACTATATTTAGATGCAAAGGAAGGGGGTTGGTTGTTTGGTAAACACTTCCTGTAAACACAACAGTATGCCATTTGGAGGGAAAAGTGTTGAGTGTGCATCTCATGTGAGCAACGAGACTACAACCAAAGCCATTCTAATCATTTCCAGGTTAATATCTGACAATAATAAAACCAGTAACACCACATTATTCAACTGTGTCAGGCTCTGCTGCGAGGGAATTTATGTAATGTTCCCTTCATGCTAAAATCACCGTTTATCGCAGGTTTATATGTGGATCAGTACACATTATCAAAACATCCCTTGAATTTCTTGCGGTTTCTGCTGAAGGAAAGACAACGTGGATACAAAACATCCGTATGATTCTAATAACAGCAAATAAGTGGGGAGACGAGGAAACAGCTATTTTGAGAGCAGCGCTAAAAGGACCTTGACTGTGTTTATCAAATGTGTGAGTGTGGATGTGAAATTAGCTTGTGTGAACGTGTATGTGTGTGAGACTGTTCCATAGGCGTGTCTGTCAGGCCACCGGTGACCCTCAGATTCCCTGCTGTGCGACGTCATGTCACTTCCCTCCTTTGTTTCCCGGCTCAAGAGGACCTTTCTAAAAATGTCTTTTTGTTTTAAGGTTCTCAACAGCCCTCCTTCCTCCTTTGCTTGGCAGCACTGTGCGTGTGTGCGTGTGTGTGCGTGTGTGTGTGTGTGTGTGTGTGTGTGTGTGTGTGTGTGTGTGTGTGTGTATGTGTGTGTTTGTGTGTGTGTGTGTGTGTGTGTGTGTGTATGTGTGAGTTTTGGAGCTGTTTGTACATTAGTGATATATAACCCCCATATAGTTGGTTCCAAAAACAGGAAGTGTTGAGATGCAGATGAGGATGCTGAAGGGTGTGTATTTTCCCCTCCGGTTAGTACCTATATACAGTCAAGCTTCCTGTTTCATAACACACTCTGGATGTGGTGAGGTGCATGTCACCACACACTTTATTTGGAGTGACATACACACTCTCAAATATAATGTACCTCCCACGCTGTCCTGTAGGATTCAACTCTGCGCAGAGTAACCTCTGGTCTCGACCACAGCAGTGTTGGGACACAAAGCATCCCCCGAGGCTCTAAAGGAGCTGCCAATTATATTCTGACAGGCATGATGTAACTCTCTCTCTCGGTCACCATGACTATATTGAGGTGTTGCAGCAAGAACACCGTGTAATAGTGTTACAATGTTATAATTAAGGCCTGCACACTGATATCAAGTCCAAGGGAAGCACACATGCTTTTCTCCTTCATGGAAAGTGGCTTTTGTCCAGGTGAATAAGTCGCTTCCAGACTTCCAACACTTTCAATGCATTCCTTCAATGAAGCGGTACAACAATAAGGATCTGTATTCAGAGGCCGAGATATAGGATGCACCAGGCGGGAGAGCTGATAAGCCGACCTCAGGGGAGCAGCCCTGCCCGGACCAGGCCCTGCCCATGGGATGGCAACCATCTAGGGAAGAGGACAGTGATGATTATTAAAACAGACTGACTGTGTGCTTTGTGTCACTGTGAGTATGGTTTGTGTGTGTGTGCGTGTGTGTGCGTATGCGCGTGTGTGCGTGTGTGTTTGCGTGTGTGTGTGTGTGTGTGTGTGTGTGTGTGTGTGTGTGTGTGTGAAGTATAGTTTGTTTTATATATAGGCATTGATTCAGAGACTCAGGAAGAGTTCATTCTCATCCAACAAGTCCTCATATCTAAACGACCATGAGGTTATTTCTCATTATTGGCTTCACTGACCCCTATGACCGTTACAAATATGATTCCTGCAAGTATTTTCTGCCATTTCTTAGGGTACGATTTGGTTAAGTTGAGGCAACTAAAACTACTTTGTTGAGGTTAGAGAAAGATTGTGATCATGGTCATCTGATCCTATCACTTTATTTATATAGCACCTTTAATAACATAAAATGCAACTCAAAGTGCTCCACAAAAAAAATCAACAACACACTTGTTAAATCCGAAAACACAAAAAGTGAAGATCAATACAGTAATAAAATACTTAAAACATAAAAGATAATACAAGTAATAAAACAAGTTAATAATAATAAAATAATTTTTAAAAGACAAAGTATGAGAAATATCAATAATTAATTATTAAAAGAAATAAGAATTTTCTAAAAAACTATCAACAGAAGTGTCGTGTCTGATTTGTGGTGAGCGGTGCTTTAACAAACCTTTTGTCATTAATTTTTGGTACATTTAGCAAACCGATGATGAATCTTTACTGAAAAGAATCATTAGTTGCAGCCCTTAAAGTGGTGGAGCGATCAATAGACCAACATGATCCATGCTGACTAAATATGCCTCAAGACTTGATTGATGGAGACTTGAATGAATATAACTTAGCGAAAGTTCAGACAGGAAGACTGTCCCTCATCTTCTTATTTCACATCTGTCCCTTTTTTTCCCCTCTGATGCTAATTGTGGGCGGGTCACCACTTTACTCAACCCTATCATGTCTCTCCTTGGTGTCCTCAGCCAATCAAAGGTTAAAAGTGGTCTCTCTTTGCTGTCAGCTGTCATTCCAGGTTGATAGCAAATAACATCCTCCACCCCATTCACCGTCAAGTCTTCAGCAGCATCCCCACCATCAGGACTTCTTCTCCATTGCGTCCATCTCAGTCATCTCCTCTTCACCACCACCAGTGTCTATCGGACACTGCTGGAGTGTTGGAAACCGAATAGTCATTTTGAGAGACCTTGTTATTTTTCTGGTTTGCTTGTTTACTGAAGCAAAAGTATTTCTCAGCTGATTACTCAATTTGTCATGGTAAATCTTGGTAGAATACTCAATCACTAAAATAATCGGTAGCTGCAGCCTTAGTTAATTGCATGTCTGTGACAGGAGGCACACTTTGGTCTCCTGAATTAAACATAGAAAAGCCTACATGCCATTCCACCAACCCACCTCCTGACTTTCTGCACAGAGTGCTTCCTTTGTTGGCACTGAATGTTGACATCTGACCTAGATCGTGAGGTGCACAAGTGTCCAATATGGACATAATTCTTCTGGATAATGGATTGGGTCAATAGAAACCAATGTTAAGTGTTGATAGGAGGCTAGCAGTTTCAGAGTTGACACTCACACACAAACAACCGCTTTGGACTCTAGAAGACATTTTGTGGTGCTATCTTTATTTGCATAAACACAATAGGTCACTTTTTGCAGGTAGTTTTGCATATTTGAAATACTGGCCAATGTTGTTGTTTTCCTGGTGAAGACTGGTCTTTTCTGGCAATTAAAAGTCACAAGTGCTCGCAGATTTAATGTATTTCACCAGTTTTCGGCTTGGAGGCAAGATATCGAAAAGGAGATAATATACATAAAAAGTTCTACCAATAAAGATTAGTAAAACCTTGTCTACGGTGTCACCACCTCTTGTCCCGTTCTGTCTTCTCCTGTCCCTTCCTCTACCTCTTCATTGAGTCTTTTCCATACACTCAACAGGGGATCCTGTGTTGGATACGCTCCAGGAAACTCTATCCCTGTCGAGCAGCTTCCCCGCTCAGCTTCTAAAAGGGCATCATAGCCCGTTGCTCTATTTACAGGCCTGTGTGTGTGTTTGTGTGTGTGTGTGTGTGTTTTCCGGTATCACAGCTCTGAAATATCTCTATCAAAGAGAGCGCCAGGAGCCAAGGAGGCACCAGACTCCACGCGGATGTCCACCTCAATGCCGAGCGACAGTCCCACAAACGACTATCACACAGAATACAGAATGAGATTTCCATATGCTCAGAAGTAGGAGATGAAGAGGAAGGAGGAGGGACAGAGACAGTTGGAGAGGAAGAGGAGAAGGAAGCTGAAAATTAAGGGAAGTGAAAGAAGAACTATAAAGGGTGAAAGCTGTGTGAAGTCTTTGTGAGGTGGAGGCTCCTTGGGGCTTTGGTGCACAGATAAAGGGGTTTGTTGATTGAAGATCTGTTTGAAAGACAATTTGACACATCGTTGGAGCTTTGCTGCGCTTGGCATTTGAATAAAATACAGAATCTCATGGTTGGAGCCCCGAGGAGCTCTGACCAGCAAGCTGACCCCTTGATCAAACCATTGACTACCACCCACTGAACTCAGATCAGTTACTTGAGACTCCCACTACGCCTCTCCAAGCCAGATAGGACTGCTTTATTCCCTGGCAATCTGCTGCGCTACACCTCAGTCCAAACTAAACACATTTCAAAAGCAGGACCCTGCACACACACACACACACACACACACACACACACACACACACACACACACACACACACACACACACACACACACACACACACACACACACACACACACACACACACACACACACACACGCTTGCTTGTGGCTGGCTCTGGATTAGACGACACTATCACAAACCTTTGGAATAAACAGCATCCTGTGGGAGCATTAAGTTGAGTATATCCATCCACAGCAATGTGATAACACTGGGCCTGGACCCAGATACACCCAAAAGGACACACAGCTTATTTGCACATGAACACACACACATAGCTTGCAACTGGCTACCATACCCCCCAACTCTCATAAATACACAGAGCCCCTGGGCTTTGATCATTCTTGGCCAACAAAAGACTGACTAATGACTTAACAACAGAAACATGCGTTAACGGCTTTTTCTCACTCTTGTATAATGTTTGCCAGGTTCTGCTAGTCATTGTGCTGTTTAAAGGGGGGAACGCAACCAGTAAGCTCCTTCTGCAATTGTGCCACACACAACAGCATCTCGTAAAACGATAGAACAGCAGTCTTTCAATATTTCATGTTTGATTATTACAGTACAGCTGCTGCCTTTGTTATGAGCAGTGGTGGAGGAAGTATTCTGATCCTAACTGAAGTAAAAGTGCTCACGTCAAAAGTATGTAAGTAGTAAATGTAAATGTACTCTAAGTAAAAAGTTTAATGCAAAAATCCCCTGTGACTGTAACTGCAACTGATGCTGATTACTTTCTCCATTAATCGATTGATTGTTTGCTTTATACAAACATTATAAACATAATAATAATAATAGTTTGTTTTCTCGAACAAGCAGTCCAAACATTGAATCTGTTAAAAAAACAAAACATTAATGATTCAAATAATTAAAAGAGAAATCAGCAAATCGTAGCACCTGAGAAGTTTGAACCATAAAATGTTTTCACATGAAAAGTGACTTAAAAGATTATCAAAGATATGATTGAACTCTTAATGTCGACTGTGCAATCATCTTAATTTGTAGAGTAACTACAGCTAATAAATGTAGTGAAGTAAAAAGTACTATATTTTTCATATAACATGGCATAGTAAAGAATTGTATCCTGCAGTACTCGAGTTAATGTATTTAGTTACATTCCACCTCTATGAGACAGTCATGAAAGGGAGGATTCCGGGTCAGTGAGTCTGGTGGCCATAAGGGAAAAGGCCTTGGGGTTATTAGTGTTTGCTCGTAAATGGTCGGAGTGAAAGGAGGTGCAGTTGCTTGAATTTCTTCAGTCTTTATGCATCATCTTGGGGGTATGTGTGTGCTATTTCTTCTGGAATCTGAGTCATTCTGTGGAGTCAGTTTACTAAAAGTCACTTGGTATCCAGCCTAACAGCTGGTCTCTGTTTTATGAACCCAGGATTTGAGCTATCCGCTGGTTTGTTTCATTTATGCTGCTCAACACTAGCCTGGCCAACGCGCACAAATCTCAAGAAGATTTGGTCTGGGAACCACCCATTTATTTTCTCGTCTTTGAGGCGTGGTTTACGATTGCCAAGAGCTGTTATGTCTATCAAATTTGTCTGTACGTAGCTCATAGCCAATCGTAATTATATGAGATGACATATGTAAAGTGACAGATATTGGACGAAGCCTCGGTGTGACGCATTGACATCGTCATCGTCTTGCTGTCCTTTCCAGTTCTGTGATTGGTTCCTTCACTGAGGCGAAAATTGGATCCATGGAATCAAGGCTGCCGGGCAGAGCGGAAAAAACCCTGCGTGCAAGGCAGCATGGGTATACCCAGGTTAGCTCAACACAATAAAAAAAACTGCAATTGAAAAAACTCTGCAACAATGTGTTTTACCAGAAAAAGTTTCCCAGTTGCTCTTTGGTAAATTGGTGAGTGAACTTGTGTGT
The DNA here is from genome assembly GCF_963691815.1 of Echiichthys vipera. NCBI lineage: Eukaryota > Metazoa > Chordata > Actinopteri > Perciformes > Trachinidae > Echiichthys > Echiichthys vipera. The sequence continues at coordinate 24,099,257 of NC_139828.1, read as the reverse complement.
GAGTAGACATGTCAGTTCTCTGTGATGCTGGGGTCAGGAGTCTGACGTCACTGCCTTGCAAGGTGTTTGACAGACAGGATTTCCTGTCAGCAGGTTGTTTACCTGTTGCCATGTGTGTCTGAGGGGGATGAGACCAACACCTGACCTCTGTTGATGATCACCTTGTGCAGGCCACCTGGCTTCTGTTTGTCCCTGCTCTAAAGTCACCAGGACAGTCACTCTAAACACTGTTTGTACTCACTGTGGTAATGTAACTTACTCTATGCTGCTCGAAATCTTCAGCAGGGTTCGGGTTTGGATGGTCAACACATGGACAGGCACGTGTCCTGCTGGGCAGAAGGAGGAGAGAAGAGAAAACTACGAGCTCCCCTCCGTCAGCCCTGTGGTACCAGGAACAGTTCAGACCTGTCACTCAGCATAGGCAGGGGTTCTCCATGCACACAAACACATTCATGCCTCCCTCTTCTGTGCTCACACCGCACGCACCTGGTTTAGTTTTGCGGGGTCGGAGGTGAGGCATAGATGGATCATTATCATAGGTCATGCATGAGGCAGGCTCCGAGCGAGGATGGCCGATACTTAACAGAAACACGCACAGCGGATCTCACAGCAGTTATTCTAGGCTTCAGGTTAGTCTGCTCTTTTGATTGACACTACTCATTTGGCCGAGCCTCGGCATGTATTTATTACTTTCCTATCATTAGCTGATAAGAGATCTCCCTCTCAGTGGGGGGCTGGTTCGTGAAAATATTGCAGTACAGTACATGTCCCCCGCTCCCTCCATGGTGACTAAACTGTTGGCTATGAGTTTTTCCTGGAGTGGGCAAAAATGTCTCCAGTTGGCATTCACATTACAACATACACAGGCAATTGTAACCACAAATGAATGCACACACCCACATGGATTACCTAACAATAATACAGATTAATGTCTGTGGAAAAGGCAATGAGAATTGGAGCATGTTGTCTTTTGATCCGTTATATTGTATTTGTTAAAATCTTTCTTGATTAATAAACATATTGTTGCTGGAGAACCCTTTGTTCTTTGTTAGAACAGTCTGGCATGGCCTTTTCCATTCCCCCGATTACTGAGGGATGTGTCAGGTTACGCAGATCAGGCTGAGTGGATTAGTTCATGTCGGAGTGACCTCATAAAGAAAGCACCATTTTACATATTGTGTTTATTAGGTTATGTAAGTGCTATTGTTTTGATCCTTCTCCCTCTCCAGGCGCACACGTGTGCAATTCTTTTAGTGTTTGTATTATTGCAAACGTAATTTAACTCTACTCAGCAGGGTAGAGAGATCAATCCCCAGGTCTCTTCAATTCATCAGTTCTGGTGTAAGAGCTAATGGCAGCACCGCAGCACTCCATCATTGACTTGGATCGCTCGGAAGGTTGTCATTAGGGCATTGAGATATTGTTATGCTAATATAGATAACTCTGTTTGCATAGAATCACATGGGGCCACATACACTTTTGAACTGCAAGTCCAGTTTTTAAGCGGTCAGATGCAAACAAACTACTTCCAGACGTGTAATCATAAAAGCAGTACTAATGTGGGAGTGTCTGGACTCACTTATATGTGCATCCACATTTGCATCACATCACAAATAAAAAAGGTGTACATCAATGTCCGCATGTTTGTTATTACAGATGTAAATGCAGTGTAGTACTCGGGGTTCAGACTGAAAATAGCCTTGCTTTAAAACAATGCAGGGGGGGCTGGTAAAACATGATCAAGGAAGAAGATCCAGAAGTCTGAAGGCTTATCAGGAGCTTAGGCACTGAAGTTTATAATACTGAGACATGATTTCACAACTCTTGAAACTCTCTACAACCATCTTGATTCTGTGCTTGCTGGCTAAAGCCTTGTTTATACTCTACGAGCATGAAGGAGTTTACGCTCAACCTGTTGCAGTATTCTCTTAAACACCAGGGGGTGTAATGACATTACAGTTTTTCTCGATTGCTAAGACACATTTCTTGAAAGCTTCTCTCCTTTTCTCTAAACTGTGAACACAAACCCCAATTTTCAAGCTACATTCACAAAGCCTCAGACTCTTCTTGCAAAACCAAACTTTCACCTCAAAACAGTTCAATCTGTGCCCAAAACTGAACTTTGTTGTCAAATGGTGCCCCAAGTCAATCAAAATTAAAAACACTACTGAGCAGTCACTAAACACTACATAGAAAAATAGAAAACACAATGCTCAGGACATGAAGCTGAATGCCTTTGCATTTAGCACTTGTACACAAAGACAAAAAAAAGAAATCTTGTGCATTTACAGTACACGTAGCATTTGTACAAAACAAACAGAAATCGTATGCATTTGCCACTTGTACAATTTGGCATTGTCCTCACGGACCATATCAACAATTAGGGTCTCTTGGTGTGGGGAGAACATACCTGTCCTCACACCCTTATGTGACAGTCTTTCAATTCTACAAAAAGAGAACATGCAGTTACAAAAGATATACATGGAAAACTAGGCCTACAGACAGTTAGACTAACCCTCCATTACAATACTACAGTACATTGGCACAGTGATGTACTGAAACATATAATTACTAACAGTATACTGTGGTACAGTATATAATGCAATATGTCATACAGTAATTTGCTCTCAACATTTACATACTGTACTATAATGTCAAAAAAGATAATTACCTGTTCTCTTCTCTAAATTTTCGGATTATGGGGGACACAGTGAATCTACCCATGTTTGGTTGTACACTTTGTCCGGCCTCCCTCATGCTCATACCATGGACAAGAACATGGTCAATCACAGTAGCTCTGATTTCATCCGATATTACTGTTCTTTGTCTTCGCTGACCACCTTGACCACCTCGACCTCCTCAACCTCCTCGACCTCCTCTCACACAAACTCTTCCTCTCAGATTTCTATCCATTGTAGTGCCTCACAAATCAGTGCTCTCTGAACTGACTTTATATATTCCCTCACATCATTAGCCACAAGTGTGATCAATTTTGAGTTGTTGTGTTCAAGTGATGACACCCGTGCTTTAATTGTGTTTGACTTTTGCCACCTGTGCTCACCATTATGCAGCACACGTGCAACACAATGAAAATGTGTTGGGAAGTTGTGTCTAAACAGGTGAAAAGTGCTCATGGTTTTGCCAAAAGAGTGATTGATTCAATCAGTGTGTTCAGGCAACTGAGAAATTGGTTCAGACAACAGGGTTTAGTGTTTTAGCAATTGAGAAAAACTGTAACTTGACTGCGTGCACATAGGAATGGACATCCAGTCAGTTTTTCAGACCACCACTAATAAAACACAGCCAGAGATTGCAAATGATAAATATTGGTACAAACGCATGCCCCCCAAAATTCCATGTAAGGCCACCCGTTCCACTGCTGTTCTCTTTAAGGCACTCAAACATGCCACATACGAACAAGTTTGTTCGTACAAGCTTTTTTTGTCTCTAGTTTTGTTTCTAAATGTGTAAATATGGTAATATTACATATGTAGATATGGTATGCATTGCTAAGCAATATAATTACTTACACTTCTTTGTAATTATTTTCCACCAAGGAGGTTCTTTGTTAGTCAACAGGATTACGGAAATTTTTTCATGAAACTTGGTGCACGGTGCAGCATAGGGCAAGAAAGACCATTCAGTTTTGGAGCGGATCCAAATCAGAGGGATAAACAGATACACATTATGACATACACACACGTAACCATCCTGACACACTGACCCAGTAACCTTTGACCTCCAGCTGTATCCAGTGTCCGGTCCAAATGATCCTGACCTCATCCAGGGGTTTCCATCCAGCCCTCACCCTGACCTCAGGCCTCCCAATGTCTAATATCATGTTTATAAGTTCTCCTCATTTTACATTTATCAGTGGCCTACAGCCATTATTACATGACAGGATTATGTTACAGAGACCCCAGTTTGTTGTGTGTGCGTGTGTGTGTGTGTGTGTGTGTGTGTGTGTGTGTGTGTGTGTGTGTGTGTGTGTGTGTGTGTGTGTGTGTGTGTGTGTGTGTGTGTGTGTGTGTGTGTGTGTGTGTCGAGTGGATGGATGGATACATTGGAGATGAGCGGAGAGTAAATGAACAGCAGATGTGTGCTGTGCATGACAGCAGAGGTTATCCACACACACACACACACACACACACACACACACACACACACACACACACACACACACACACACACACACACACACACACACACACACACACACTTGATATGACATTAATACTTAAAATAGATATATCTTTCACGGTTCACTGTTACCTCTGCATCTGAAAGCATTCCTCCCCTCTTCCTTGAATAAGTGCCCTACATAAAAATCTATCTATAAAACAGGTGTGTGTGTGTGTGTGTGTGTGTGTGTGTGTGTGTGTGTGTGTGTGTGTGGTACTACAAAGTCTATGGTATTTTTGAGAATGGGCAAAAAGAGAGGAGAGATGCTGGAAACTGAGAAGTTCATTAGACTAAAACTGGAGTAAATCATGAGAAACGGGGAAGAAGGGATACAGAGAAACAGAGAGGAGGGAGGACTGTTGAGGGTGAGATGGAAAGGGGCTGGCATCATTACAGGACACAGGTGTGTTTACATTACGAGTGTTTGTATAAGATTAGCCCATTTTGGCAAACCGTATCACCAACAAAGCCTTCCACATCACTCAGCGCTAACCTGCGACTGGCTGACACCTCCACTGGGACCTCACTGTAGAGAAATTTAGAGTCCAAAACTATTGCTAAGGCCCTGAGCTGTGTGTGTGTGTGTGTGTGTGTGTGTGTGTGTGTGTGTGTGCTGACCCCGAGATAGGGAGAACAGACTAAAGAACAACATATGAGATCATCCTGACTCCCTCACTGACAAGTTTTTATCACTCAGAGCCTGAGGTCAGCTACACCAGTCCTCTGGAGGGAAGCTGCAAAGAAGGTAACACTTAGTTTGTTTTCCTCATTAATGTGACATAAGAATACGGCCATTACATTTAACCGCCTCAATATGTGGTGCAGAAGATAAGGTGTGTGTGTGTGTGTGTGTGTGTGTGTGTGTGTGTGTGTGTGTGTGTGTGTGTGTCGTGTGTGTGTGTGTGTCGTGTGTGTGTGTGTGTGTGTGTGTGTGTGTGTGTGTGTGTGTGTGTGTGTGTGTGTGTGTGTGTGTGTGTGTGTGTGTGTGTGAGTGTGTGTGTTTGTGTGTGTGTGTGTGTCGTGTGTCTGTGTGTGTGTGTGTGTGTGTCGTGTGTCTGTGTGTGTGTGTCTCTGTGTGTGTGTGTGTGTGTGTGTGTGTGTGTGTGTGTGTGTGTGTGTGTGTGTGTGTGTGTGTGTGTGTGTGTGTGTGTGTTGTGTGTGTGTGTGTGTGTGTGCTTGTGTGTGCGTGTGTGTGTGTGTATGTAGGTGCTGGTTTGTAAAGGGCTTGTCTGTCACCATGTGGCATTGTTATGAAGGGCCACATCTGATTATGTTTTTGATGAAGACATCCTGTCTTTAACATTTCCTGAAATTTAACCATACGCTCCAGCAAGTCCTCCAAATGAAACAACAGAATACTTTACTTTGTTTGTCCATGCCCTCTGGAACGACAAATAGAGATGTTATTTTGATCTGATGCTCCTATCGGCAGGGCGGCATAATTAATTTGTGCATTCTTAAACCAATTAAACCAATTGGTTATTTTTGCACAAAATGTGGCATGGTTTGGTGAAGAAACTACTTTCTTAGGGTAAGGGGACCGTTGTCATTATGATAATAAACACATGGTAAAGGTCAGGGAAGATCATGGTCATGCTTTAAAAAACACAATGTTGGTTGCGTTGGCTGATTTATCATGTAAACAGCCTGGTCACAGCGGCTACCGATAATGCATTGTCTGAAGTTGTTAATATGTTAGCCTCCTGCCAACCGTAGCCAAAGGCATACAGCTGCTGCTAATACAAGTCTTCACATACTTATAAGTTTGCCAAGAGTAAATAAAATCCATAAACTCCTTCTATAATTTTAACATTTGCAACCATGATCGATGATGATTGATATGAGTGACGTGTAGTTAGTAATCCATTTCAGTCACCCGTCTAATGAAGCCATTCAGCACTGTTTAGTATTACCTAAATATAAATACTATTTACGATCGCTCATGTGTTTTAAAAAAAGGATTTTCTGACACATGACTTGGACATTATGGAGGATAACTAAAAAAAAAGAGCTTTGGCAAGTTGACGATTGCCTCGGGCAGGGACTGTCCGGTACGTGTATGAAGCGCGTGCGTCAGATGCCCGTGCTTTTCTGGTGAGAAGAGCTTGGATCAGAGCTGAGGAGATGAGAACTGTGTAGACTAAACAATCGCCTTTTTTCTAGGTTTCCTGCCTACTGAGCCTTTAATGGGTGAAAGATTTCCTTTTAATTGTAATCTGGTAACTTTAATAAATACTGTTATTATTTTGCATAACTTTTTTTTTCAGTGCAGTTGATTTATGTCAATGCACCAGATGACTTTTGATTACACACCTGAGGTTGCAAAAGCACTTCTAAACTTATAGCCTAGAAAATGAGGATGATAAAGATGAAAGAAAAAGTTGCAGTAGTCTCTGCCACACAGAGGGAGTCTGAGGGAATACAGGTCGACTTCTCCAGCTGTTTTTACCTAACATATTTCTTTAATAGCAAAGTTTCCTTTGAAGTACAGCAGGAAGCTTACAGGAAACATTCCCACTGCTTGCAGAAAAACATACAACACAGGATTCCAGACATCCCAGAGTTCATTTACAGAGATGATTTTACCATTGAGAAATACTGAAAAAAGAATGTACCCGTCTTAAAGAAAATTGACTGATCTGTGATACATTTTGAACGACTGGTGGCTCACTTTTCTGGAGAGGGAAAGAGTCTGAGGATGAAGAGAAAAAGGAGACCTGCCAGTGAACTCCTGAACTGCATCCTGACTTAAACTGTCAAGTCTTTTATTTTAACAACAGGAAAGCAACATGAGAGTGGGAGAGAGTTTGTCCCACAGAGAAAGAACAGTCAGCAGTTTGTGTTAAGCATCAATGGAGAGTCTCTGTCTTTTCCTTTCCCTCTCAGAACCCCTGAGGGCCGAGGATATGCCACGTCTCCGCCCCCGTTCTCTCAAAGCTGAGGAACTTTTAATATCAGTCAACTTTGAAGTCACAGAATCATATGCTAATTGTTTTTTTTTACACATTTTAAAAATATATATCGTGGTTGTTTCATGCCCAGCAGTATAATTGGTTACGGTACAGGGACTAATGGCAGCCTTCTGACTCACTTGTCACATCACGTCACAAATTTTACAGGCACTTGTTTTTCTCTTCTTCTGTTTCGTAAGACAAATTTGTTATGCAGGACAGATTCATCACAATTAAATACTTCAACGAAAGAATCCATAGCTGTGACCAACAGTTTGACACACAGTAGGCCTATGACAAGCTGCATTCCTGAAATTGCTATGAAACACATGTTTATTGATAATGTTTGCTGTTTACCAGTAGGTCATACAGTATTTCCCCTCATACACAACACTGTCTCTGTAGATGGTTACGTAATAAGCAGCTCGTTCTATAGGCTGGCCTGAACAGCGGCTGCTGTGTTATTTCTTTTGGGGTTACACTAGGGTTGACTTTCATGCCCAGAGAGGCACATTCATACCACAGGATGTTTACGGTGTGCATGTGTGTGTCTACTGTGCAGTAATTTATGTGTGAAAATCAGGCGGCAACCTCCAGGTCTGAGAAATGGCTCTGCCAAAATCCCCAGTTTCGTTGAATGGCCACTTGAGGCGGCTTTCATAACAGAGCAAATCCCCATTGAGCACCATGTGAAAATGCCTAGGTTTACAGCAAAAATAAAAAAACAGCCTGTTACAAAAGAAAAACAAAGCAGTTTTTGTTCTCTATAGCTAACTTCACTATTAATGTCAACTGTATGGTTATTTATTTCATAATTCACCTGTTTAAATTATTTCAAGGCTTAAAGTTCTGCATGATTAAGGGCGTGGCTACTTGGAGTGGCAGGTGGCTGCTGTCACAGGTGGCTAACGTTAGCTGCTAGCTGTCTACTAGTGGAGAGTTCAGCTATGTTTGTGGTGTTGGTGCATGTGTGAGACTAAACCTACTAAACTGACTCGATAGACGCTTGTGTTCAAGAAGTAGGATCTTCAGTTTTTGCAATAAGTGAAGTTCTTTTCCTTTCTCAAATTCATATTGAAGATAAACTTGCACTGCATTTATAGCAGTAATGGTAATATTACACAAACATTTCAATCCCCTGCAGACTACTATCCTGCTTCAACCCCACTGGGCTCCCTCTTTGCCCACTTTTGAATTAGCTGGGAGCAGGCCATGAATGCATAAAGAAAACTGGATGCAGTGTTTGAGGCTAAGCCCTGTTCTTTCCTATGAAAGATGCTCAGTTTCGTAGGAATGATAGGATGATTTAATTATTTTGTGAGGCTTTTCTAGACAACCCAAATGTTGTCCGACAAATTTGTGAAACAAGTCATTGCACGGGGGTTTTAACGCTTGATCAGCCTGGCAGAAAGAGTGCAGCATGATGAGGTCACTGCTGGACTGGTCTGGGTTAAAAGGGAGGAGATAGTTAACCTGGACTAAGCACTTTGTCTGATACTATATTTGTATTTGTGCAGTTTTGCGATGCAAAAAAAAAAAATTGGTTTTCTTACTTTTCTTTCTTTCTCTATTGTTTAACTGATACTTAACTTCACATGTTGAGTTATTCAGTGAACTGTAAATTAAATATTGATGTTGGCTCAGTCCTAGTTACCTAGGATCACAGAGAGAAAATGTGTCATCATTATTGGATAGCCTTCTAACCAACCATCAATCATTTCCTGGCCTAAAACTGAGATGAACTGTACCCCTCAAATCACCTAACAGACTCCTGTAAACACATGAATACAAATGTTTTCACCCCAACACTGTTGTTCACACACGCATGCAGACTTACACTCATCCTTTATCTACCTTCTCACACACACAGGTGTACAAGCACACACTCGGACGTGCATCTGCATGCAAATCTCTTCTCAAAACAGACTCACAAACACTCACGCACACACACGTAGTCCTTTGAGGCTGCAGGATATGGCCTCTCCAGGTCTAAAGCCGGCGCTGTTTTTGTTGGCACTGGACACAGCAAAGCCTGCTGGGGGATATGCAGCAGCTCAGCGGTCAAACAGAGCTGGCCCTACCCTCAGTACTGAACACACAGAAATAAACACTTTTCAATCCATCTTCATCTCAGAAACACTGAAACAAAACAAACAGTGCTAATGTGTGGTTGAGTATGAAGAGGAAGGATGCTGCATAGTGACTGCACAAGGCCACCCAAACTGTACGGCCTGTGTGCCCTTGTCTGTTGGCAGAGGTTAGTCCTGGTCCCATTAGTGTAACTCTGTCTGACAGATAACCACTTGATAGTAGGAAACATATGGACAGCAGGACAATAGACAGTGGCAAAGAGACTCAAAGAGAAACACAAAACTCGCCTCTGCTGCATGAGGACGAGTCACCCCCTTCCTCTCTATTTCCTTTTTGTCCTTCCCCTTCCTCTTACGTAGCATATAAGTATTCTCTATACTGTATCATACCATTTGTTGCTTCCATCTTGTTTTTTTATGTTACATTGCATGGATCCTCTCTTCTATGTAATATTTTCAACTTCTCCTATTTCATCTGCACCCACCTGTCTTACATTTGCTTTGCAGTGTTATTCTCATCTCTCTCTCCTTTAAAAGCACGTCTGTCTTCCGTAATGTCTGGTGTGCACGCCACTGTGTATTTACGACTGAGGTTGTTTAAGTTGATCTGTAGATGCCAGATGTCTGAGAGCATCAGAGCCTCAGTTTACTGTCACGACCTTCCCTTCCCTGAGCATCTGCAAACCACAAAATATGTGAGTATTATGTTTCCCTTATTAGTGCTGTCAGATGTGTGTGTTTTATTCTTAGGTTTGCAGTTGTTGGCTGTGGTTAACTGTTGATCCCTGAATGAGGCCTGCATACATTTACATGTCTGTGAGATAAAGTGTTGCTATTGCAGGCAATATGTATAGGCTGCTACATGGACTATCTTTAGTTTCTCACCTTTTGATTTTAATCAGTATTACGCAGTGATGTAACGCATGGCAATGGTTTATAGTTTTATTGTGATAATATTTCAAAGCGTAGTTTATCTTGAGCCACCCATACAGAAATGTAAAAAATGACATATATGCCTCTAAATCAAGAGTGATTTTGTCATGTTACTTATAAGGTGATATCTACTGTATATGATTATAAATATTAAATTGTATGGGATAGAATATGTTTTGAGTTAATAGTTAACAAGTTAATAGTTAAAAGGTAATAATATATATTCAAATAATATATGCAGGCCTATGAAAACAAAATATGTACAGAAATTGGTTTGCCTATTTATGTTTTGTTAAAATCAATTTTTAACAAATATGTCTATCTTTTATATTTACATATATAATATCATCAAATAGTGATGGACTTTGGGATGGATGTACACAACCGCACAGCTCAGCAGTTAAGACCAATAACTTTCCCACCAAAGACCCAGATTCAAATCCCAGTTAGAATGAACAAATGAATGTCTAGTAAGCTAAATGTAATACATAATAGCCATCAACATCAGCAATGACATGCTTATAAGAAGCATATATCCAATATACAGGGTGTCCAAAAAATGTATACACAATTTAAATAATTGTTAAGTAGATGTTTCTTAAAATTAATTCAATTTTCAAAATGTAATAGATTTTACAAACATCATTTTATTGTTTTGTCACTGCCTGTTCTCAAATTGACGTCTGTTCTGGTCCAGTCACTGCTGACAACACGAAGCAATGGAATCGCACACATCACAAAACAGTTCCCTTGGTATTTGCGTGCATTCACGCTCAATTTAGCGACTGTTGCAGGTCTCATAGGGTAGACCTTGTGTTTTAGGCCTCCCCATGAAAAAAAAAGATAAACATAAGTTTATATATAAATCAGCTGCTAAAGTGTGTTTACATTTTTTTGAGACACCCTGTATATGTGTATGAATGAAATGTAATTATATGACACATTGTATGTATATGACATATACATGTTATATGTATAAATAATCATACGGGTCATTTGGAGATAAATGTATTATATATAAAATAAACATTGCCTCTGTGAGACGTATGTCAACAAATGCAATTGTCCCCATTTCTAATAGGTTTCATACATACTGTGCCTTTAAAAAGTTATGATACCCTTTTGAAATAGTCACTTTTTTTTGTTTTAGAGCCTGAAATGATAATACATAAAAATATATATTTTTCCAGCGTTTCCACATTTTGCCTTACAACATTCCAGTGAATTTCTTTTTCAAAATTTCTGAAAAATAATAAAAAACTAAAAACTAGAATAGCAGTGTTGGAAATGTGATGAGTCCCAAGATGTAATACTTTGTGGAGGCGACTTTTTCTTTAATTACAGCCATCAGTCTGCTTGGATTTGTCTCTACCAGCTTTGTGCACCAAGATTGGAAATATTTCCCCATTCTTCCTGCAGAACTGTTTGAGTTCAGTCAGATTCTGTGGTGAGCGGTGATGGACTGCACTCTTCAAGTCCGTCCACAGATGTTCTGTAGGATTCAGGTCAGGGCTCTGACTCTACCTCTCTAGGACATTCACCTCTCTGTCCTTTAGCCACTGTGTTGTTTTTACAGAGATGGGTTTTGGGTCGTTGTCATGCTGGAAGGTGAACCACCTGCCCCCTTTTTTTTCAAGTGTCTAACAGAGGGACAAGGGTTTTCCTCAAGAATTTGGGTGTACTTGGCAGCATCCATTTTCCCTTCAATCCTGACCAACTACCCAGTCCCCGCTGAAGAAAAACAAGCCCACAACATAATGCTGCCACCACCATGCTTCACTGTAGGGATGGTGTGCTGTGTTTGGTTTACATCAAACATTGAGCTTAGAGCTCAGCCCAAAGAGTTCAGTTTTGGTCTCGTCTGACCATATAACCTTTAACACATGGCATCAGAATCTTTAATATGTTTTTAGCGTACTGTAAACTAGACAAACGTGTGACAGTCTTTCAGAAGAGGCATCTTTCTTTCCACCCTGCCAAACATGTAGAACTTGTTGTCAGATGCACAGATCGACCAATCTCTGCCATTAAGACTTGTAACTCCTTCAAGGTCTCCATGGGCCTCTTGGTAGCTTCCCTGATCAGGCCAGGTCTGGGTGGAGCCAATACTCTGAATGGTCCTCAGAGGGAGAGTTAAAGCCTTCGACATCTTTTTATATCCTTCTCCCATCTTGTGCCTATCCACAACTGTATCCAGGAGCTCCTTTGAAAGCATCTTTCCAACCATGGTGAATTATCGGTTGTGTTACCATGCACTACTAGGAGAGGAATCCTCAAGAAACAGCTGATTTTATTCTGAAATAATCAAAACCACCACAATTGACGTCAGGGGGAGGCCAATTAACTTGGTGTGTAATCTGGAAGGGGATTGGTTAAACCTGAGAATCTTTATAATGGTTATTCTAAAGGGACTTTTCTAATACTGCTTTTCTAGTTTTTCATTTTTCACACTGTACGTAGTTTGTACATATATGTTTTTACTTCATACGTATGTACGTATATTTAAAACATGGAAAAATGGAAATAAATTTACATCTATTACATTTGAGCATGTCGATGTTAGCAGCGTGGCTCTATGGATGGCAGTGTTAGATGGTCTGTTGGTCCATCACTTTGGTCCAAACTGAGATATCTCCAAACCTATTGAACATGAAACATGACATTTTTTAAAGACATTCGTGATCCCCAGAGGAAGAATCCTGCTGACTCTGATTTGGTTTATGACCAAAATGCCTGCAAATCTCACGACATTCTCATCAGCTGTAGCGGTGCATTATGTTCACAGCTAATTTGCAAATGTTGGCAGATGTTGATTACCATTAGAATGGTGAACACCAGTGTTAGTGTCTTCCTTGTCAGCATGTTATCACACTGATGTTAGCATTCCCTAAGCTATTATGGCTGTAGTCCCAAGTGACATCTAGCAAATGCAAAACCCAAACAGAGAAGAAATAGAAATCACAAAAACAGTTAAAATGCATTTTACATATTTCAAAATCTCCTTCTCTTCCTGTCAAAATGTTTTTGCTGATACATGGATGCATGTATAAAACACTCCAATCCAATAAAAGATTATGGTAGATTTTTGTGCATAAAAGCTGTTGGTCTTCATTTCATTATTCATTTCATTCATATATACATTTTATGTATCTGCCAAAAACATTCTTTCCATTTCTCAAGATGCTGTGGTTGCAGGTCAAGTGGCCTGCATTTAATTTTGAACTCTCATTAAAATTCAAATCAAGTTCCTTAGATAATTTACTATGATGTCCTGTTTCATACAGCAACATGTCGAAACATGGATGAAAAAAATAAAAAGTCCATTTTGTGGAGCTGAGGCCTAAAGTGATTATGGTTATATTCTCTATATAGTACAATACACTTACCTATTTTAGTGTAGAGTCAATTCTCTAGTGAGGACTGGTATAGCCTGCAGTTTACCCCAATTATCACACAATGCATCACAAAGTATGATATTCTATATACATTTACCACTGAATAACAAGAAGGGAATGAGTTTGGACCTGCAGTCTGTGTCCTCTTGTGTCCATCAAACCATTAGGAAAACATGTAGGTCTACTTTCGTGAGATTTAAGCTCCGACCTCACACACTTCCGTCATCAAATGTGTTAACAAATGCTTGCTGCCTGCAAACAATGAAGTGATTAATAGAAATGCAACAAGACATGAAAGTAGCTATCAGAATTCACAGTTCACTCTTCTCTCTTCATCTGTCCGTGGAGAGCCTGCTGATTAGAAGCAATAAAGACAACTCAGAGATGTAGTTTTGAAGCAACCACTTCACTGGCAACAGGTTACTTGGCATGCACATCCATACCCAACACAGACCCCCGACTCAGGCGTATTCAGCTGAGGGAAGCCTTTGAAGTCCTCACTGTGGTTTGTAAATTGATGAAAAGTTTAATGGCAGCAATGAAGCCATGCGAAGAGGAAAAAAAATGTGTGATTCATCTTCAAGGGCCCTGAAGTAATTGTTTCAGAATGCTTTGACCTTGAGCCAGTAAACTCAGGTTGAACAGCTATAAAACAGGCGAGGTCGTTGTGAAACAAACAAACAAGCGTGCAGCAAACATATGTCTCCACATCATATCTCAATTATTTCAACCAACATGTTGTTGTTACATAAAGGTTGAAAAATATGAGCGCACCTTATAGTTGTACAAAAATGATTGCATTTAAAAAAAAACATACCCCTTTAAGTTTGTGCTGTAATCGAGCGAGTGTGAGTCTGCAGCTCTTTTAATGACTAACAGGCCAGTGTAGCTCGTGGCCATCGAGAAAATGTTTATTTTGATGGATAAGCCAAGAGCGGACAGCTGGTTTGAGTTGGGAACAATACTGGAGATTCAGCCTGCATATGGTTTTGATTTGGCCTTCCCTCCTCCTCAGATTCTCAGTCCCCTTTCTCCATCACCCTCCTTTCTCTCTCCACAGGCCACTATTGCTTGTATCTTAATTTCCTGGGAATCCTGCTATCCCTCATATCCCTCACCTCACGATCACTCTATTTTGTTTTCTTTGTTCTGTCACCCTCCCTTACTCCCCCCCAAGCCCCCGATGATTGGAGTTGATAAAGTAATAAATGACTCATAGAAGTGCATCATGTTTTATAGGTAAAAATTAATAGAACAGAAAAAGTTGGGTAATCCCTGAATTATTGGCCCCTCTGGTCTATTGTGCACTCTCTGGGAGAGCAGAGGTGCTTATTGGCCTCTGTGGTATATCAATCCTGGTCTTATCTGTATGGGAGCTACATTAATAATGAAGCACGATGAAGACCTCACACTTTTAGTAGAATAAAATAGTTTGTATCTGCAAAGGCTGCTGTGTTTGATAGTGTGCAAACAGCAACAAGAATGCATATGTCAGCCAGATGAGAGCTGTGGGTGTGTGCCTGCATGCATGCACAGATCAGTGTGTACGTGTGCGTGTGCATGTGAATCAGCCACCAGCTATCCATCTTGTTTCATGGTTCTTTTCCCACAGTGCTGGTGACTTCTGATTGCCTGGTAAGCTCAAACCTATCCGGTTTCTCTGTGCAAGCTGTGGTGGAGCAGTTCTCACTCTGTGGTCTGCCTGTGGTCAGATGCCTCCTCACACAGGATCTACTAAAGTGTTTTTTCCTCCTCAGTTTCCTGTTTCCAACCCAGGGACAAACATCTAAACACAAGCCAACATGCATTTATGTATGTCCTATATGGGATTTGAAGAAATCTGGTACTGCGGTGAGACCATTAGTTTTACGAAATGGCAATTATCAGCATTGTGGCAGTGCAGGAGCATGGACAGCAGACCTTCAAGAGCTTCACCCTTCTTGTTTTGTTTTTGCATTTTTTAGGCTCCAGCCAATGTCCGTCTGTCCATTGGTTGGTCGGTCAGTCGGTCCAACACTTTGGTACAGCACAGTACAGCACACCACCACAAACAGAGCACCAAGACCCAGGGATGAACGCCGACCGATTACAGTTAATACATCCCCTATTATTTCAGCGTAGCACATTATTAAATGTATGAAATTTAAGCTGCTGAAAATGTCTTTGCCGTGCAATGGAGCAAAAATGTTAGCTGCCGCGGATGAGTCAGGGACTCGGATAGCATCATAGCCAGGTTAGGCTAGCACAAGCCTTAAAGGGTACAGCCAATCAAAGGCAGAGAAGGGGCGGGTCTGCCCAGAAGGTATACTGGGTACGTGCATCCAGCAAGTCTCTCTTCCAAGCTCGCTATGTCCTTCACATCCCACCTCATTCTGTACAGGCTCTCCAACCAACCAGCAGAAGTCACTGCTGCTGCAACAACAAGCACACCAACCTCTGCAAACCATGTATCAATCTGTGTTGACTGATACTTTTTGACAGTTACATGTTTAGCAGAAAAAGCTCTGGCAAGTATGTAAATTGATAAACTTCTACACAGATTTGTACTGTGTGTGTGTGTGTGTGTGTGTGTGTGCGTGTGTGTAAGAGAGAGACTGTGAACACACCGCTGAAGGTTCAGCTCAATTGTACCATTACCTTAGGGATTAGAGAATTAGGTTTCATTGGATACATATTTGTGTTCTGAAATGATTGTTTGAATGTTTTGAATTAAATTACATTTTGGGTCAGAGTCATGGGGGGAAAAGGGGGAGGGAGGGAGACGGCTGAGTTCACCTCTGGTAATGGCGGTGGTCTTTTTTGTGAGAACTTATTTAACAGAAAAAAAACCACCATCAACCCCTCCTGTATTTGTTTTTTTCCTCCCAATGTCTCGAAACCGTTGCTGAGCCAACTTCAATACTTTGTTCCACCAAAGATAGCACTTTCACACCCACCCACACACACACACCCACCCACACCCACACACACACACACACACACACACACACACACACACACACACACACACACACACACACACACACACACACACACACACACACACACACACACACACACAAACACACACACAAATTCCTTCTATGAACACTTGACTAAATCTATTAATAATCAATCAGATGGCGGTTTGATTCAGTCTCTCTCGGTGCACAAACGAGTTTGATTCTGATTGAATCCAGATCCCATATGCATCTCATTCCTCTGACAAATATCTTTCAATAATGTTTCCCATTCTGTGGCTTTCATTACAATACTGAGCCAGATAACAAAGTGCAGTTGAATAAAACAGAACATGTGTGAAACATACATGTACACTCTCTATAAAACACATGAGAATGAAGCAGCTGAAATGTCACCTTTCTGAATCGGTATAAATCAATGTAAATGTTCTGTTAATCATTAAACATAATCAAACCGCTCAACTGTTTATGTGTGTGTTTGTTTGTATCATGAGTGCTAATGTTTTTATGTGTTAGCTGAGGCATGAGTGTTCAATTAAGTCATTTAGTGGTTCACATATAAAATGAGTTCAGTTCAGGTCCATGTCTGGCCTCTATATGGAGATCACACACGATGTAGACACGATGTTCACATTAACTGCACAACAACCTGTTTTTGTCCTCTGTACTTGTATCAGTTTTTTTTTTTCAGACATGAGTGCATATACATGTGTATATATATACGAACATACACATTTTGTACATATTGTGTTGCAATTATGTGCCCATGGCAAGCTTGGTGAAAAGAATTGAATAGGACAACAACAACAAAATTGACATTTTTAGAAGCAAAGACTTTAGTGTGAATATCAAAACCACTTTACATGTCCGTATAAATCATTTCTATTTCAAGTTTTGTTCTGATTTAAAAAAAAAAAGTACATACCAGTGAGCTTTAGAGTTGCTGTAAGGAAGCCGAGAATTGCAGTGCTTGCAAGTGGAAGGATACATGTTACATTAAGTATTTTTTTAGTGATTCAATTACAGTAATAGATAAAAATATTGGACTTTTACTTTGTAATATCTCTAAATTGCTATAGTAAATATGCATGATTGGGTCCGTATGTTGTCCAAGTAGTTCCTCAGATGTATCAGTTATTGTCAGGAATTACTGTTTCGTTTTTTTTTCCATTAACCCAAACATCAAAGAGTGAATCCTTTTCCCTCACAATTTAGCATGTTTTATACTTCTTGTAAATATAATCCATTTAATCTTATTTCCATATGGGCTATGTATTTAGTATATACCATAGACTGTATAAAAAATGGACATGGCATACCCATCAGGGTCCGTTCTCTCAACTTGATCCAATCGTCCTCACCTACAGGAGCCGCCATCTTGTCAGACTTTGACTCCGCCTCATTTCCTCTTATCAAAAAAGTGCATTGATGTGACGTTAGGGGCAGGGAAATACGTCCATCTGGATAACGTATACCTCAGAGGTGAAGTGAGGGTTATAGGCTAGCTGTGACTCAAGAGGCCGCGCCCCTAATTATTCATAAACTTTAACCTAGAAAAATATAAAACTAGCCTGGTACATAAAAATTGACCCCACTCAGTGTTGTCATGGAGATATGACCTAAACATAAAGACTAGAATGTTTTTGGTACCAGGCCTTAAACAGGTCTAATTATGCTGTGAAAACGGACGGTTTAACATGGGGGTCAATGAGAAATTTCGCTATTGTGCAAACTACTCCTCGTGGACACTCTGAGAACTGCAGTTGTTGGCACTTCCTAATTGGATCAACCAGGAAGTCGCTGTGGTAGGGGCTTGGTATATACCCTCTGTTAAAACCTTATTTTGATAACTGGACGTAGTCACATCACAAAGTGTGTCACTTTCAGCTCGATCTGGGCCATTTAACTCCTGATGTCTGATAAACATTAAAGTAATACAAGGAAACAATCTTTTATTCATTTATAAATTATTGTGTGTTATTTCAAGATAACAAAGCTTGTTTTCTTGAGATAACGAAATAATTAACAGAGAGAGATCGGCATCAAAAAAATAATTGCCAAGACGGCCGTTCTCGTTGGAAGTTTTTCTTACGCTGGACAGAACCAGGCTACTTGTTTCACAGTGTCCAGTCTTTATGCTGAGCTAAGCTATCCAGCTGCTGGCTGTAGATTTATATTAAGCATTACACTGATGTTCATTTATTTTTGTTTTTGAGAAGAAAATATGTTTCATGGGGGAGGCGCAGAACCTGAAAAGCTTTTGGACACTGCTGCCTCACCTCATCAGTGATCTCCAAGACATAGCTCTGCTTTCAATCCAGTTTTTCACTGCATGGATTACTTACTCTGTCCAACCCTCTCTGTTTTTGTTCTCCACTCATCACTTTTGCTCTTTTGTCTCAGTCTCTGCTGTGTGAGAAGTGAAAGTTGAGCCGAACTGTAACAGGACAGGACGTTCCTTACAGTCCAGCTCTCGTACAGGCCTCACACCTCTCTGTGGGGCCACAGTTTGTGATCTTTGAGCCAGAGTGTCCCTTCTTTACTGTATGTGAGTAAGTGAGATTTCTTTTTCATTAGTGAGGTGAACTACTGGTATCTGTGTGTGTGTGCACAGTGTAGCACATTCCTAACGTGCATAAAGCTGCTTTCCAGAAACACTGCCAAAATCATTGGTGGCCTTGTATAAACCAGTTGGTGTGGGGTTTATTGCTCCAGGGCAAGTGTGTTCATGTGCCAGTGGTCAATCACAGGAACAGATACTAAAGTACTATTATTAATATTCCATTCATATTAAAGCTAATATTAAAGCTATTTCTTTGTTGATTCAATGAAGGGAATTCAAGTCTGCAGGGAATAAAGAATAAGGACCATATTTTACCCTCAAGGTAGTAACCTGAGCAGTGTGTGTGAACTTCTAATCTGTCAGTTTGGTTAATGTTCAGGGTTAAATCAAATTTAGTGCCTTTGCTGGGGGCCACCATAACATTAGTTTCATGTTGGAGCGTTTCTTTTCTCTGTCGCCTCAAAACAGAAAAAAAAACTCTTGCACTGATGTTTTTTGTTTCTTCGTTATATGGTAGATGAACCTTTGAAAGCCATTTTCTTTATAAAAAAAATCTCTCTGTCTCTTTCTGCCCAAAAGCCCCTAGTTCTATATTCAATATTTGGACGGTAGTGTTCAGATGAAGCTGTGTTTCTAATCTGTTGTGGGATCAGTGAGAAAATAATAGATCTGAGCTGAGAGTCTTTTGACTCAGAATGGCCGTAACCCAGTGATGAAAAATAGTTCTGTTGAGAGGTAAAGTAGGAAGGCAATGAAAAACTGTGGCTGTGGGACACCAAACCCTCTGGAGAGCATAAAGACAGAGTAGAAAGAGAATGAGAGTGGACTGGAGTGGTGTATCTGAGGAGTGATGTAGCCTGATATATCTAAACTCTTCATTTTGTTTTATCACCCGAAGGAAAAACAATGTTTCAGTGAAAGATTAAAGTCATTAATACTAAAACCTTTGCACCACAAAAGTGAACACATTTCAACAAATAACTTTCTTACAGTTTCTTTGTTGGCTTTTTATGCCTATTATTTGTAAGTACAGCTGAAGGTTGATATGGATCATGCATCAATTGCTGCTGAAGCCCTCAGCAGGAGCCTGAATTTAACTCTGCGTTTACATGCAGTTTAAAAACCTGATTATAATCGGGTTAAGGGCATACCCCGGATTCTCAAACATCATGTTAACACCTTACCCAGGTTAACAGACCTAGATCACTCTTTTAGTAGCTGGAGTTCTCTTGCATGTAAATGCAAAACCCGGATTATTATCGGGTTTGACGTCTGTGCAAGTGCCGGGATTAGAACTCCCCACTCCTCTTTTGAACCGGAAATAGAACAGACCAAGAAACGGCACCGGAAGCAACGTGGAAAAACAACAACATTAGAGGATTACCTTTAAACCAAGGGAGGACTTTGCAACGGCAAGTAACATTACTACCAAAAAGGACCCATTTTGGTTGTAATTCTGTCCAAAATTCGGCTGTTTGTGATTTTAACAAAGGTTAACTAGAAAAAAGCTGTATTCAGTCCAGCTGTATGTTATTCTGTCATTTTCCCATTCAATCCCTGCTCATATATACGAAGGGAACTTCTGACTCTCTGTATGCAGAGTTAAATTTTGAACGGTCGTCAGAAGAGGACAAAGGGAAGGAAAGAAGCCTTCCGTGCGAACCTCCAGGTGTGCTCATATGACTGTGGTGACGTGAGCCACTGGGTCCAGCACTCAGCACCTCTAAAATGAGTCTGACAATACATAATAGACATCAACATTCAGTCCCTTAAAAAAACGGGTTGAATACATACTGGAGAGCAGGAAAAGATTAACTAACGTTAATGTCTGACTAGCTTCAGTAAATAAACAAACAAATCATAATCTGTTGTTTCTTATTACTGCTACATAATGAACTGTTGTATAAAAGTAATATCACACTCAAGGTTGTGATCGTATACTTGATATCATCACAGCTATGATAATTTTCTTTTGACCGAATCACAGCTATGATGATATTCTGTACAACAGCACTCCATCTCGTGTAATTTTGCTTAATTCATTGCAAGCTGAGTATCAGTGGACCATCCAAATAAAGATATACATTTGCACAAACATTGAAAGACTCGGTATGTACCGCTAAGTTATTTATTTACTCTACACTTACTGTTATATTTTGCAGTAGTTTGTGTTGGGTTAACATTTTCTTTTTTAGGGTGGCTGCATCATGCCAACAGTTTCTGTAGCTTCGGGCTGCATGAGTGTTTTTCTGATCAAAGCCTGCTCCACAGTGATCACACTGGAACAAGTCCCATTCCCAGTCTCCCATGAACCACATGAGCCTGCAGGGGACAATAATCACACTGATGTGTAAATATTTAAAAAAATCAATGAAGAAAATGGCAAAAAGGATGAAACCTAAAGCATTTGTATAATCTTTGAAGGGGGAACCCTGTCAGAGTGTTTTTATGTACCTTACTTGTAGTTAATGCTGGTATCATTCTTTCAAAATGCCATGACACAGTAGCTTTGTCTCTAAGACAACACAATAATCCAATGTAAAATCAAGCACGCTTGGACTGACAGGAAGCAATTAGAGTACAAACTTGAAGTTTAAGCCTTGTAAATGTACAACAGATTACAAAATAGACAATCTAACTGAGTTTCCACAAAGAAAGTAGTGCAATGCTTCCACCGACATGGTAGCACACAGCTCATTTATGTATAAGCTAAAGCAGATCTTTGTGTCCTTGCTCTGCTTTAAATGTTGTCAGCCCTAATCAGCTCCACCATGCATCCTGCAGATTGCTCTGCTTAGTCTTGGATGGTACTGTAGTGCCAGGTTTGATCCAGCATAACTTTTCACATCTTTCCCATGGTTCTCAGGTTCTTGGCCCAGAGAGGACCCTCAGCAAAACCATTTTTCTAATCTTTATGTGATTCAAGCCACCTTCCACCCTTCACCTCCCTACTCGCTGCTGAAATTAGGTCAGCCTCGCAAAGGAAAACTGACTCAAAACGCCAGCTGAACTTTATCACACACATTTATACATCCTCTTGGACTGAACAACCCTGGCTCCATACACGACGCTCACAATAACCCTTTCAAAACTCATTAATTCTCTTTCTTTATCGCCTGCTCCTGCTCTCTCTTTTGCTCCTTTGCAATCAACAAAGAGAAAGCTCCACTGAAGAAATAAAACAAAGCTCGTAAACCTGCTGAACTTATATTGAGCAAACTCACCCGGACCATATGTACATTGATGCAAGAATGCAGAGCAATTTACAAAGTCTATTGTGCACTCACTTTATAAAAGGAACATCATCGCGTAAGAGGAATACTTCATTTGGCCACTAAACTATGTCATAACCTGGCACTTTTCTTTTAATTGAGTGTTTTAAAGTTCTAATATTGTAAAAAGTGAATTTCCATACTTTTCTTATTATTATTATAAAGCAGGTTGAGGTTCTATATAATTACTTTGAAAGTATCAAAATGCACACAGCCTGTATTCAGAAACTGTGTCTTTATACGAGCTGTCAGGACTTCTGTACAGCTGGGATGTCCCAACAATACTATATATAGGTATAAAGTGCTGCTACAGTCATTCACAGACTGTAATGAAGGTGCAGAGACGTGGATGCGCAGGACCCAGAAACGTCAACTAAACCAATCTTTTTCAGGAGAGGTCTTAAAGAGACAGGCGCTAAAACAAGCGTTTCCGACAGACAGTAAATACAGGTATATTCAGACTGACAGTATGAGAAAAAAAAAGTGTTATTAAATATTAAAGTATGTAAACATGTTCTAGTAGAAACCCAAAATACAAAATAAACCTGAAAATGAGAATAATATGGGACCTTTAATGTCATTATTTTACAGTCTCAGAATGAAATATATATTAATATTTGCACATTTGTATTACGAGACAGACAAGCACCCTGACAAGCACCCTGTCCACAAACTCCCAACACTTATGGTCTGTTTATTCAGTCTTACATCCCCCTATTAACTCAACAATTAGTGTTAGTTAATTTATTCAACATACAAACAGTTTGTAGACAATATGGACATACTCACAAATACAAACGTAAACACAGATGTTACTTATTGAGAAAAAACAGAAGGATATAAAAATGTTTTGGAAAAAGTAATGACTAAATTGAAAATAAAGACGAAGAAAAGGAGAAGGCGAAAAGAAAAGCGAGAGAAAGAGAAGAAGTAAAAAATAAATAAAGAGAAGGCGTGTTCTGTCTGGGTTTGGATGCATTTCAGACTGGCTTTGCAGGAAGGGTTTGGTTTAATATTATTAAGTCTTTCTGGTTATGCATACACACTCACATACACAAAAATGTTACTCCAGTTACAGGCTGCTAAAATTTACATTTTTACTCAAGATGTGGCATTTCCTCACCAGCGGCAGGATAGATCTAAGTGTATTTTTATTAAACTGTTCAAGTAGTTTTTTTTTGTAGAGCTGATTGTTGTTCTGTTGATATCTGTCATGTTAAAAGATGCAGCGGTTGTGAGACTTTCCCCCTACTATACCAGTTTAGTATTGTTTTTTGACAAAAGGGCCACAAGAAGGGTTATTAAAGTATATGTATTTGTTGAGTATATCCAGATCGACGAGTATGCATTCAGAAGAGGATAATGGAATGCTACAGCCAGTGAACAGTGAAAAGGGAAAATGTGGTGGTTACTTCTTCCCAGAAATGCTGTATTAGTGGGCAGTCTCAGTTTCAACATGTTTTTGACACAGTCAATAACCAGACGACCTAGATATCAAATAGACGGCAAGAAAAACTTTCTCATGGAAAAATTTGGAGTATTCAAGCCTACTTCCTACAACTAAAACTAGAATAACGCCAACACCTTAGGCTCAATTAAACAGTTAGATCCCTGTTAGTCTGCTTCTGCTGCTGTGGGAAAAGGGATGTGAGGCAATGATCCATGGTCTGTATATAACTGTGTGTGTTTGAGAGAGAGAGAGAGACAGAGAGAGAGAGACAGAGTTGTGACTAAAGTCGGTGACAAACACTCATTTTCCGCCCTGATAGCCAGAGCAGTGGGAACTTCCTGTGGGCAGCACACTCACAGAGCAGCTAAAGCCCAGAGCTGGGCATCACACAAGGCCACTTAGGAGCAGTGTGACAAAATACAACGACAGATTTGCACTTACATAACACTTAAGACTCATTTGAAGGCTTTATGTACATGTTATATAGTTATTTCAGATAATATTAAACAGAATTCCCAAGTTCCCTCATCCATGCTCGGACCACACCCATCTTTCACACCCATTGGCATTCATCTTGATCTCAATTACACAAGTATAACATTTCATGACTGTATCTTGCACAGTTGGGACAAAATCTGGCCGCAGACAGACAGACGGAGAGACAGACAGACAGACAGACGGAGAGACACCTAGCAAAATACTCAAAACTGCCAGGGCCACATTTTGCCATGATGACACACACATGAGACCCACAAGGTGAAAACAATACCAGTGGCATTGTTGCAGCTGGTAAAAATGTATTAGAACTCTGCACTAAAAAGACAATGTCTCGACCATATCTACTGACTTGACACACGTGCAGATCAGTTTGCTCGTCAGACAAACTGACTCTGTGGAAACTAACGTCTTCTGTGGCTCAGGAGGGAGCTGTCATCTGGAGTGATGTCATCAAGTTTATCTGGGCTTGTAGACTAAAT
Organism: Echiichthys vipera; assembly: GCF_963691815.1. Classification (NCBI taxonomy): domain Eukaryota; kingdom Metazoa; phylum Chordata; class Actinopteri; order Perciformes; family Trachinidae; genus Echiichthys; species Echiichthys vipera. The sequence continues at coordinate 24,074,484 of NC_139828.1, read as the reverse complement.
CATTATAACAGAAAGCCTCTGTTACAAGTGGATTCATGACAGGACATTTACTGTACCAGACAGGGAGGAAAGGAAACAAATGAGTTACATTATGGGAAGTGTAGGATCTTGTGTTTTCGGCCCCTTCTAAACAAAATAGGCGAGATATCTTCCTTTCCTGCACGTATTTTGAACTTATTTATTACTAACTAATTTGTTTTTTCGCAAGTCCTGCAACTTTTTACAAGTGCAAACCGTCCTCATGCCTTAACGGCGGACTATGTTGTTTGCCATTGACTCCCAAAACTACGTATTTGACTGTTCTATTCAACGCTTTGAAGCAGAACTACTTGGTTATGTTTAGACAACAAAACTGCTTGGCTATGTTTAGGAAAATATCATGATTTGGGTTAAAGTGAGTTAGTCTTTTATACGTACCTAAGTCCGTGATATGGTTACCTGCCTGATGTGGTTATGTACCAACTTAGTTACGTTGGTTGACTTTTGGTGTCACACAAGACACGAACAGAGCTCTCCCGGTGTTTGTTTGACCCATCCACCACTCCTCCTATCTAGACTTTATCGCTATTTATACTATGTCACCTGACTTCCTCTTAGTCACCCGCCATAATTACTATAGCCACTAGAGGTCACCACAAAATAACAACTGAAAATATGGGTCGTAAAAAGTTGCTTGCATAATTGGACCTGTACAGATGTTAAGTCTTTTTGGTGATGGTCTGGAAATTACAATACTAAATCACTGGAAAAAAACTATTATGACAGCTTTGGAAAGTGTTGTGCCATTTTCCTCCTGAGACTTGAACAAAGCAAAAATGTCTCAGAGAAATGTAGGATGACACCGTTAACAACAGCCTCCTGTGACTCCTGTGAAGAAAGAAGGTAAAAGGGGCCAACTTTTTACCACTTAACTGTCTGAATTGCTGTGGACAGAGTTTTGTAAGCTTGACTGAGGCAAGAGACTGTAAGAGCACATGGTGCCATATATCATGAGCTGTCAGAGTGTGCTGGGGTGGTGTGTAGTGATGCCATTCTGGGTGTAGACAGGCGGGTTGAGAAAGGAGAGTAATCGGACCCTGCTGTGTAAAACTAGGATCACTGTGTCCAAAGGACTAAATATAAATAAGTAAATAAAATAAAAACCTGGCTCTGATTTGATCTTTTCTGTGAAATGAGCTGCGGTACCACACAAACACGCACACAGACACTTGCAAAGCCAAGCTCTTAACTGCTCCAGTCCCTTGGCGGTGAATCAGAGTAAGTCAATGTCAACTCGTGATGATGACCAGCTTCTATGTCGTCCCATGTAAGGACTCACTGCTGGCTTCCTGATATTCCCCATTGTCTCTCACAGAGTTAACTCTCCAACTCTATGTTTAGGTGACATCACACACATCAGTCATGTTGTTGTGAATCCATAGAAACAATGTAGGGACACAGGAAGGTATGGGAAAACTCTCCAGCATGACAGCAAACGTCACATAAATTACTTGTGTTCACTCAAAAAGTTTGTGTTTGTGTGTGTGTGTGTGTGTGTGTGTGTGTGTGTGTGTGTGTGTGTGTGTGTGTGTGTGTGTGTGTGTGTGTGTGTGTGTGTGTGTGTGTGTGTGGGTATGTGAGTCAATGGAAATGAACAAGCTCTTCAAAAGTGCGTCACTGCATTCAGAGCATTCAAAACTAAAGTCCACTTAAAATTCTCACAAAAAATAAAATTAGGAAGAAGAAATTAGCAAGTACTTTGAATTGAATATTCTACTCAGCTGTGTTTAATGCATAACAAAACTGTAAACAAAATTACAAAATTATGTGTGGGACTAGTTATGGGGTCGGTGACTTCCTATACGTGTTAATTAGTGAGGTGCTGGTAGGTAGACTCTGCTAGCTTGTGAGCCAGGCTAGCTGTTTCCACTCTGTATGCTAGGCAAAGGTAATGACTTCTAGCTGATATTTATTTTAGGCTTGGTAGAGATCCCTGTCCAGCCAAAAAATAAAGTGAAAAATGAAACCCTGCACGTTTAGGCCTCTTTTGTAACTTTTTTGAACATGTTTATGACTTAATGTCACTGTGCTGTTTATGAATTTTTTCTTCACTTGTGATTCATTTAAGAAAAGTCTTTTCTTCTATAGATTTCATCCTTCCAGGCCTGCTGCTGAATCACCAGTTGTTCCTCTGGTCCCAGATTCTCCACTCCTCCTCTGGTCCTTCAGCTCTCTCAGAGCCTTCTATATTTTACCTGCATCTACTATATGACAGCACTGGGAGCCATGTTCCCTTCCAAAATGCACAGACACTCAGACGCTCCTCTGTCAGACTCAGGCTCTGCACTCCGCACCACTGGGACCAAAGTCTGTATATCACACACACACACACACACACACACACACACACACACACACACACACACACACACACACACACACACACACACACACACACACACACACACACACACACACACACACACACACACACACATTCCAAAAATCAAACCAGTCCAAAAATGGGAAATGTTTTTTGTAACAGAAAGAGTTGCAGGTATTTTCCACTCCAGCTGCTGACAGATCCAGCACTGTCTCCTGGATGGCCTGATAAAAGCACTGTGACCCAGTTAGAAATAACTGATGGCAAACTCTCCGTGTCACTGCAGTCCCTGACTCTGTGCCTACTATACAGTATGTAGCTGCACTCACTGTAGCTCCAAATTCTTGGGATGCCCATAATTATTCTGGCAGTCATAGCTGTCTTACTCAGTCTAAATGCAATGTGGCCGAGGTCTTGAATTAGCAGTTTCGTAATCAAACCACCAGCTCCTCTCAATGAGAAGACCACCTGCTGCTGGTTAAACTTGGCTGGTCTATTTCTTGCCAAACATGACCAGAACACACTGTAATATTTAATATCATTATAACCACTGGAAGAGCTTGTTTTTGGCTCAAAACATTTGGGAAAGCACTGTAGACATTTAGGAATCAGACAATTGCTGCTAGAGCTTGAATAAATGTGATTAACAAGCTGGTGTCACTTGTATCCTGGCTCAATGCTCACTTGTTATAGCCGATATTAAAAAGAATAGTTTGTTTTGCCGGTACTTAGATGAGAACGATAGCACTCTTATATCTGTCTGACATGGCTACAGCCAACAACCGGTTATCTTAAGTTAGCATAGACTAAGAATGGGGGTATTAGCTAACATGGCATTAGCGCCTCCATAACACCACAACTAATGGTTTTTATACTTATGTTCTTTTTTTTGTCGAACAAATTATATATAGATCTTTTCAATGGAATTACATTGCTAGGCAACAGCCTGGGTCCTGGTGAACTTCCTGTCATCTGATGCCATCCACATTCACTGCAACAGGAAATAAATTGAAACGGTACAGGCTAGTGTTTTAGCTTTATGCCGTGTTCACATCAAACGTGAAGTGATTTTTACAATAGTGTCCTTCTCCAGAGCCAAAATCGTTACTAAGAAATAATTCAATACTAAAAATTAGTATTGAATTAGATACAAACTTGTTCATTCGTGGGGGGTGCTGGAGCCGATCCCAGCTGACATCGGGCGTGAGGCGGGGTACAACCTGGACAGGACGCCAGTCTTTGTATTGTTCTCATCTTTAATTTAAAAATCCTGCCTTCGTTTTTTGTATTTTTTTCCCTGTGGTATAGGAAGTGGTATCGAGTATTTTCCTGGGTATCGGTATTGACTTTGAAATTCTAGTATCGTGACAACCCCAGCTGGGACCCTCTCCAGCGCTGGGACCCATCGGGGGAAAATCAATCAAGCTATTACTTTAAAATGTCTTCTTTCCATCAAGACAATAGTGTTTCTCAAGGAGTAGTATTATTTATGGATTGCTTTATTGAGTAGCCAAGCCTTTTTTTGTCTTGTTTTCCCCCAATGCCCACTTTACAAAGTTCACAGAAAAACAAAACCCCTGCTCTGCTGCTATTACCCAATGTGTCTCTGTGGAGTCTGTACCGTATTTGCCTTATAGTAGGTTAAAGCTGAATATATTTTCCCACAGTCTTAGGATTAAATGAACACATGGCATCTTCTGTTACTTTCACCAAAGTTTTCTTCTCAATTCCTTTCCTGTTCTCCAAGTTGGAACCAAATAGTGTTTGGATGTAATGTCAGTGCGAGGGAGAGTAAACAGCACTGTTGGCTTTAATTTACAATTTCTGGATGTCTGAGGTCTGAGCCAGGGCCATCTTCTGACCAAGATATACTGGAGCTGTGTTAATATGCCAAATAAATTTGCCTTAACGAATACTCCACAGCCAGCACCCTTAATTCGAATTAAACAAAACTGAATTAAATAGACTGAATTTAAAACTACATTAAATTACATTCATTTAGCGAACGCGCGCGCACACACACACACACACACACACACACACACACACACACACACACACACACACACACACACACACACACACACACACACACACACACACACACACACACACACACACACACACACACACAAACACACACACACACAAACACACACACACACACACAGAATAGCTTGGCGGCCCCAAAGATAAATACCTATCTAGTCATCGCTCTAAACAATTTAGACAAGAATACCATCTCTGTTTGAAAGCAGCTTACTTAATGTCCAGTACTGGAGAGAAGGGAGCGCTGTGCAAAATCATAACTCATGACCAGAGTCACAGTCACAGAGGAGCACTTATATCCCACCTTAGACATACCTTAGCAAACGTGATTTAGAGTTATTAGTTAATGTGTATCATGGGACGCTCCAAAATGTGCTATGATTGTGCTGTGTAGTGAGTCAAGCGTGGTTATAAGTAGAAAAATCACATGAAGCAGGGTGTCATGGAGTAAGGGGAAATCCAAGTTATTCCCCTCTTCTCTTTTACCCTCCCCTTTTTTTTTCATCATCCACAGCTCAGAGTTACAGCCTGGCAAAATATTTTCAAAGGAGTCAGATGTACGTTTTCATGCACTAAGTAGTCTGGTGTGTGTATTGCGTGTGTGTGTGTGTGTGTGTGTGTATGTGTGTGTGTGTGTGTGTTTGTGCGTGTGTGTGTGTGTGTGTGTGTGTGTGTGTTACACTGCACAGCTCCCACCTAAGGCCCAGGAACACTTTGTTGTCCAAGTTACTGTAATGCGCCTTTTCCTAACAGGGGAGCAGAGGGGTGAAGTCATTACATGCGGCTGGCGGTCATTGTGTGAAGTCAGGCCCTGAGAGGAAATATCAGCACCTCGGTCTCTACCACACACACACACTTCTATTGCACTTAGAACCTTTGAAGAAATGCCTGTGTGTAAGCCCCGCGGAGGAAAGTCTCACATCTTTATGACCTTAGAAGATTACAGTCGGAGTTTTGGTTGGTCAGCTGTGTGTGTGGATGTGTGTGTGTGTGTGTGTGTGTGTATGTGTGTGTGTGTGTGTGTGTGTGTGTGTGTAGAAAGATTGGAGGACAAACACAGGAGGGGAGATAAAGCTTCAGGGTGTAAGGGAAACCACTTACTCAGCAGTATTCCAAACTTCAATCCCACACTCTCATCCTGACCCTCCTTTATGAGTGATGTCCAGGAAGGAGCATTAGACATGGACCAACGTGCACTTGCTATTGTGTGTATATTAAAAAAAACACACTCACACAGAGACACAGGTCTTTGCAGGTCTGGCTAATGGGAAAGATAACAATCCTCCGGTTCAGAGTGAGAAAACAGACTTTTCTCTCTGGCGATGCGTTGCATAATAGCACTCAGTAACTTGAAGTCTGTAGGACGTCCAGTCCACTCGAGAAATGGAATAGGATCAGGACTCATAAAAACGTCTCTTAGGTATGATGTGGTACTTCAGAAATATTTTTCCTCTCCTCTCCTCATTCTCCTCACAAAGCTGCTATTTGTATTGAGAGTGATCACTGCATCCCCGATGTTTTAAGCCTCCCCGCCACCTCCTCCACAACAATCCACACATTATTGAGCCATTAGCCACTGACCTCTGGCTTTATGGGCAGGCTGGACCTCTGATAGGCCAGATGAGGGCTTAGAGGATGAGAGTGGAAAGACAGCACAATGAGACCTTTGTGAGATGAAACAAAAGCTGTGTCCAATTAAAAAGCCGTCCCTCCCTAAGTGACGCTGGTATTGTGCCAAATCAGTGTCATTCTGCACTGAGATGCAGACGGCTTCACTCTGCTGGGTAATATTGAGGGGTTTGGATGCTGAGCCGGTAGATTTGTTTTAGTGTCTATAACTTTTTAACTTTTTTAAATTCTTGCCCACTCTGACAACCTTCATTTGCCAGTCTAGATGTGTTGACTTAAAAACAAAATGTCTAAAAAAATACTGTGTGTGCTTCTACATAACTCTAATTAAATCTTTAGTAAGTGATAATGGTTCATTATGTCTGTTGCACCTTGAGGGAAATATTGCGTTCAGTGTATCAATGGGTCTCGTGACAAAGCTTTTATGCCATGTGCTTCACTTCGAGTCAGACTTTATTTTCTGACAGTCTCCGATGGGTGAAAGGGCATTCAGGTCAGAGGTGAAAGGTGATGAGGTCACAAGCTGTGCTATGGGTACCATTGCTATGGTAACAGCAGAAACCCTTAGGCTGAATCACTTCCTGTTTGCTTGTGTGTGTTTGAAAAGACAGGACACACCTTCATTTCTTCTTGTTTTTTATTTCAAACTTAAGTTCGGACAGGAGTTGGATCAGCCAATCAGCTTGGTCTGCGCTTGAGCTCCTCTGCAGACTTGTAGCAATGTTTATGTGCATCTTCAGAGGACCATAATTTAAGCCTAAAGCGGCAAGAGGGCCCACAGCAATGAACAACAATAAATCCATAAATCGCCTGCAAGTTGTAGTTATAAACCAGTCTTGTGGTTTTTCACAGACCAAGACCTTCAATGGATTGTCTCTGGGGATTTGAGTTGAAGTGATCTTATACCAACAGTGCGTCATTAAGTTGCCCTCTGCTTCAGCTCTGTGTTTCTGCAGGAAGACACTCGCTCAGATACTTGAGAAGCAAATTGAGAATCAAGTTTTCCAGAACTGATGCGACATACGACTGCATTCTTGCATAAGTACATCCTGGTGCTCCGTTTACTTAATTTTTCATCCAATGTTAAAGTCCATTTTTCTTCCTGTACCCTGAGGAAACATTGATTGTGGGTGAGTTCACATGTTTGTGTATATGCATGCGATGTGCGTCTGTCATCACGTCAGGAATGAGTTGAATGCTTCTCCTGCTTTGTCAGCATTTACTTCCCACTGGAGGGAATACAAGTGAAAAGCTGTCAAGGTGCTGATCCAGAATAGTTCGGCACAGTCATGATTTCTCACCCTGTACATCGATGTTTCTAATTATTATCCCACAGGATTGGAGGGCTGTCAAAGGACAGTTAAGGGAAATAGCTACGGTGACACATTTACTTTGAAGGAACCTAAATCAGGATTAGTGGTTGGATGTGCTAACTACCCGCAGTGCTAAACACATTAACCGTTTCCAGTTCTTGTTCAAATAAACTGCACATAAATTGTGCTGCAATAGCTACAACTTGTACTTAAGAGCTGACTTAGCTGCAGAACTGAGTCAAACTGACAATGAGCAGAACACCATCCAGTCCTCCCATACTAACTGAACATACAGTAAGCAAGCATTTGAGTCCCCATGCTTTGATTTGGTTTATATATTCTGTGTTTTTGTGTTGGGAAATTGAGGGGAATATTTGTTTTCATAGTGAGTCACTGGGGGAAAAAAAGGATAACCAAACACAAAACCTCAGTGAGGAAGTTGTAGGACACAAATGAGACATTCCAGTGTAGGTTGTTTAATTTGCACACTCCGTTGCACTGCCGTTGCCAGATGCCCTGAGATGTTTGGCAACAACGATGATGGATTTCCTTGACCGACTGTGTTTAGAAAGCAGAGTCATTGTGAAACTGGGAAAAATTCTGAACATATCGCTGTCGCTTAAGTCGATAAGTCCTGAAAAAACACACTGAGCTAAATCAAACTATTGCACCGGCGGGATCGTAACATGTTTTGCATTGCTCTCAATATGCTTACCAATAAATAGACACAACAGCTAAAACGAAGGATTACTTAATTAATCCCTGAGGGGAAATTCCAATTTTTCACTCTGTTATTGTACAAATTATATACACATAAAGACCTGAAATAAATACATACGCAAACAGGACCGACATACAGTATATGCATGCATTAAATGGAAGTCTGCAGTGCCAAGGAGCTGAATTGGCACCCCCCAATCGGCTGGTCCACACTGACAACCCTCCTGTCCTCAAGCTAAGTCCCCACAGACTGAGCAACGTCTACCCTTTCAGGCAGCACTGCCATACTGGGGGGAAGGGAGCAAGCCCCAGTTTCAACTACCGACACTAAAAATCTGTTCAGGTTGTCCCCTTATAGAAGACAAATCAGATATTAAACTGATAAGAACATAATCTACACTTGATCTTAGACAAAAGGCTGAGAAGAACAAGGACAACCAAGCTGGACAACTGACAGTAGGGAATAGACAACATTGTTTTGTACACAAGTATGTAAAAATAAATAGGTGTATAAATATATATAAAAGGTCCCAAACTCCATTTGAACTCCACAAGGGCCGAAGGATCCTTACCCAACATGAACCTCTTTAATTTCAGTATGATCGGTCACAGATTCCAGAGAATTACAACAGAAATTATCTCTAAACAACTGAGGTATGTTTCAGATGTGCCTGTATATTGTCCCTGTTTGTCAGACGTTTATTACTTTTGGCAATTCATGTGGACCTAGAAACCAAAAGATGTTACTATTCCTTATTTAATTCATTGATGCCAGATGGCAGATCTGAAAAATATTCAGGTTTAAACTATTAAGCAGTTAAGTGATCTAACTTCTCTCTGGTTGAAAGAAGCCACAGGTATTTTAAATATTCAAAGCTTTCGAAGTGATGCCAAAAACTCAGCATCACGCAGAAGTAGCCATGTTACATACATTAATGTTAACACGACATTTATGGCTTTGATACTAATGATTCCAAGATGATGTAAAGAACTTATTGATGCCCCATACAAAGACTAGTGGAGTGATCGAGTGTTTAAAGGCCCACTTTATATATTTATGAGATTTCAATAAGGATGCAGGGCTTTTGCACTCATTTTCAGCAGAGACCGCTGTCACCTACACACCAGTGTTCCACTCATGCTGCTACACACACACACACACACACACACACACACACACACACACACACACACACACACACACACACACACACACACATGCGCATGCTTCAGCAATACAGCAAGCTCAGCTGTTGCAGACAAGCCTAAAGCAATGGCATGCCGGTAAGCACAGTCTGCAGGCGAGCAGATTCGGGAAGGCATTCTAGTCCTCCGAGTCACTCTTGGATCGCTGTCGTCGGAGGTTTGACGCAACTCAGCCACCAAACCCTATTCTGAACCCGGGTGGAAGTGGTTCATCAATAATCACAAATCCCCCGTCACTGAGGAGTATCTAGAGCCCATGCATGCGTAATGAACGAGCGTCAGACACACCCATTATAGTCATCTTTTCCCTCTGTGTAATGAGTGTAATGGCAACAATGTGTGGCTGAACGAGAGGAGGGGCGCTGGACTTGGGGTCAGACCCAGAGAAGCAGAACTCCTCTGAGTCACACCATTAAAAATCCACCCATGACTGTTTTGTACTGATGAACCACTAGAGTGTCTTTGCTCCACACACCACAAACACATCAGCAGATCAGCGGCTGGTATTCAGAGGCTGATTTTAAAATCTGGTGTGACTGGTGTGATATTGTATCCAGGTGGATTGATTGTGACAGCAGTAAGCAGAGACAGTACAGCTCCAGGATAGTCTGGGCAGCGCGCGGCAGGCATGCACACCTTCTCCTCTTACCGTCGGGCTCAGGTTCAATCACGTAGGCAATGCTTTGATCCTGGGACAGGGTCCCTATAAATGATAGTGATAACGACTCCTCCGAATCTTGCCAGCCGCCCCGGCATTGGCCGGTACAAGTGGCAACTACAGTATGGTGTTGCGACACACCTGTCTCTCTGCTCATTGACTGAAAGAGGATAATGCCGGCTGCAGTGTGGTTGCCGACTGAAGGGCCAAACTTAGTAGGGTCTATTTTAAAAGAGGGGGAGAGCAAGGATACACTGAGAGGTTTGGATTTTTAGAATCAGACGTACTGTATGTAGGACGGCAGACATATTGGTATGCAGTGGTGGAATGTAACTAAGTACATTTACTCAAGTATTCAAGTACAATTTAGAGTTTTTTGTGCTTAACTTGAGTACTCCACTACATCCCAGAGTCAAATATGTACTTTGGGTTCCACTACATTTGTCTGACAGCTTTAGTGACTTTTTAGATGAAGTTTTTCATCCCCTTCCTGTCCAGTGAAAAGCACGTATCTCCAGCTTTTGGAGTATGTGTTTGGTGCTGGGGGGACCATATGTATGAAATTACATATCATGGGATGCCTACTTTGAATTCTAGGGAACATGAACACTAAAAAATAACTGGGTAAAGTTAACCTAATAGTGTGCTGTTGCTATATGACCCCCAAACTGGGGGTACTGGATCTTTTATCCCACTTATTTTCATTATGTGATCTATATAGTGCAAATGTCAGATACAAACAAAGACTGCCCGAACTCATTCTCCAGCCTGAAGGTTAGTGAATTATCCATTTCTTTCTGGTAAATGGAAAGAGATACAGTAAACTTATCCAAGGTCTGTGTAAGAGCAACATCCATCTTCAGCAGCAAGCCAAAGTATGGTATATGGCTCATTTCTCTCCTTTAGCTAGTTGTATTTTGGCAATGAGGACCTTGTATAAAAGAGCCTTTTTCCACTTAAGCACATTTACAAGCACAGTTTCAAGCTCCATATGTGAAGAAATTGTGCCTTACCACAAATTTTACCACAAAAACATGAAAAGGTGATAAGTCAGTGGCCCAGTTTTCCTCAAATGGGAGGAGAGAGAGAGGACAAATAAGCCAAAGATCTGAGCAAAGCCAAGTGAAAGTCATGCCTAAATTCCTCCGGCATGAAACGGTCCAAGTCAGAATCCAGCACGTGGATCCATTACAATTCAAACATCACAGATGTCATCGTGTCTGCGATGTGCATCTGAATCGAGCCCATCCATCCATTATTAGACACCCATGCACTTATCCTGGTCAGGGTCACCAGTGGAGCTGCTGGAGCCAATTCCAGCATGCAGTAGGTGAAAGGCTGAGCACATCACAGGATGAACACATTCACAGACCCAGTGCTGGCCCCTTCGGGTGCTCCCATCAACTCCTTCATGCAAGTTTAGTGAACTGAAAAATTTCATGTAGGTGTGAAAGTGAGTGTGAAAAAAACCCAGGAGGTTAAATCTGAAAGGTTAAACCGGGTCTGTAGCTGGGGCTTTTCTGACAACTTCATACCGTGATCTAATTTTCAGAAACATTAGCGACACAAGTTTGTCAGCTATGGGGCCTTGGTGAGGAAGCGACCGTGATTCCGATAAGTGTTTTGAAACCACCTGCTGCTGCCAGATATTCTCCTTCCAGAGACAGCTGTGTGAATGTGCATTCACGTTTGCCCTTATCATTCATGTTTGCATGCACGCATGTGTACTTGCGTGTGCTTTCGTTTTTGTGTGTGTATGAGCATCCAGCTCATGCATTCCTTTAGGATAGAGTCAGAGCTTTGGAGGAGACCCTGCTGCCTGGACTATTGAGTGTGTCAGGACTGTGAGGGAAACAAGAGAGGAAAAAGAGAAAGTGAGCGAGGTTGGCTTTAGAGGAATTGGTATTACTACACACACACACACACACACACACACACACACACACACACACACACACACACACACACACACACACACACACACACACACACACACATACACACACACACACAAGTAATGCACCCCTCCAACATCGCTGGATCCAATTTCCTCCTGTGGTTCATCCAGAAATCACTTTATAACTCAGAGACAGCATTTGTTGACACATGTACAGGTGTACACCCCCACGAGGACCCCCAGCACTGATCCCTGGGGACGTCTCTTGGAATCTTCTCTCTGATCCTGGTTCTCCAACTGGGGTTGGTCCAAAAAGCCTCTGCCTGGGAGGCTTGATTATGCAGGGGCTCAGAGGTGGATAAAGGAGCGGTGTGTGTGTGTATGTGTGTGTGTGTGTGTGTTACACTGGTCTCAAAATGCATTGAAATGAAAGATTCAGCTGGTTGTGCAGCATTTTGTAAGTAGAGATCACGGTTGATTGTTTCTATTATTTTCAGATGAAAAAATGACATCCATCCTGAGGAAAGCCCAGCTGGTTTAATCCAATCAGTGCTGCAGTGGACCGTAAAGCCAGCCCAATACCGAATATACCCCTATTGGCACTGAAGGGTAAACTGTATGACATGTGCTGTGCAGTTGGTTCATCAGAACTGTATCAATGAAAACAGCTGCCTGCTAAAAGCTAAGCTACTGTATGAGATTACAGAGAGGGAACCAAAGCAATAACGTTGTGGGCTGGTAAAACTGAAGCAATGAGCTGAGGGGAGCAACAGAGTCGTCTTGTGATCCAATGTTAATATAAAAATGTTGATTAAAGCTGCTGTAAAATTGGCACTCATGAATGACTGATTATTTATTCTATAACTGATTACTTATGCTATATTTAAAGCCAATAAGTAATAATATCAAATATACATAGAAGTTGGGCTCTGATGGAACGTTTCTGCTCCTGCTCTGTCTGGAGTGTCTCATGGTGTCTGAGCTGTTCAGAGATATGCAGCCGGTTTCTGAACTCAGCAGCATTAGCATAATGTTGGACACCCTCAGCATATCTGAAAAAGTCAACATTGATTTTTCAAAATAGAAGGAACTTTTGAACTCTTGTCATCTTAAGTTTGTTCCACAATACTTTCTCTCCCTCTCTAGTTTCCACACACACACACACACACACACACACACACACACACACACACACACACACACACTCCCATTCAGGCTTCCTACCTGGCAAACGAATCAAACCGAACACAAACCACAGCACAGCCTCACACAACAAATCCTCCTCCCGGCCGGGAGTGTTGCTCTTTGATGTTATCGCAGCTTACAGGGAACATACACGCAGACAGACCCCAGAACAGGATTCTGCTTCATGTTTTTTTTGTTTTTTTTACGACCCAATGAGAGCCGTGGTTCCTACAACATCCATCTACAGTTCTGCTTAATTCTGCTATAAAGTATATGAGCAATACACTCTTCGTATAACATCAAAAATGGATTCCAGTTAGGTTAGAAATGTCACATAATAAAAGTCACATAAGTCTTACAGTATGTGACTGCGTGTAACGGAACTACGTCATATTATTTTACAGTGTTATTTCACATGTAAAGCCGGTGTTCAGACCTACCAGTTCTATCTGCTTTGACCCTTTTCATTGATTAAATGGAAGCTGTAAATCAGTGGGTAATTGGCCCACGTTGATTTTTTAACTTTACCCCTATACGCAGGAACCATATGACCTTTGACCACGAAGCCGAACCGAACGAAGGAAGATGAATGGCGTCAAACGATATAGTCTGAATACTTTAAGTGCAGCTTAATGGTCCTCGGCTTGAGGTTCCTATGTTGCACATTACATCATCTAATTAATGCGAGCTAAACTATGCAGTATGTTCGCTAATGTGACAGCTTGACGACTGTTTTCATGTGTGAGAGCCAAGCAGTGCTGGGTGTGTCCAGGCTAAAAGAGACTCACTGCAACAACTTATACAACATCACGAACCCGCAATGGTGCTAATGTTGTTATTCGTATGGGAGAGCTGCTCAAGTGTATAGTTTCATTTGAAAATTTAATAAAAAGCATGAGTACCCTAACCCAATAAAGAGAATCGGGATTTTCACTTTGGAGGATTTAGGCCACAAAAATGTTTTATAGAGCTCATCTTAAACTTGCAGTTAAATTCAAAACAACTTCCATTTGGATGGAAAACAGACTTGTGCTTCTTGGAAGTGAATTACCTACTACCCCCTTCTCCCCAATATCCCTTTACCCCACTAAAACTCATTCTTCTACCCCGTGTACATTTCCCCCTCTTTTCCCTCTCTGCACCCCAACGATCTGTAAAGATTGCCACCATATGTTTCAGAGAGGGATCCTACAACATGTCTGGCTTCAGGGCCTCTGGCTGAGATACATGCTGGGCCTCTCTGGGCTCAGTAACCTTGGCAACTCCCACTGCTCATACTTTCTACCTTTACATCGACATGGCACCGGGCCCACATCACCTGGGGATATCTGCTTTCTGTCTCTTCACCTCATCCATCCACCCCCCTCAGCCCATCGCTGATCCAGGTCTTCCTCTCTTTACATTTTCACTTGAAACCTCCTCCCTCCCTCCTTCATCCTCCCCCATGGTTCATCCCTGTACAATATGAAAAAAAAAAAAACTCCAGTTTGATTCCAAATGTGTCGTATTTTAAAGTGTTGACCTTACATCAAGTTAACTGCACATGACTGTTTGCTGACAGGAAAAAGAGAGAAAACTGATAGGCTAGAGTTACAGTAAATATATTTGTTCCAACTATAGCTGTGAGGTGTGAACTACAGGGGAGCCAGGGGGAGTTCGGCTCCTCTTAATAAGACATGAGCTTCAATGAAAATGTGAGATGTGAAATTTGGAATAAGATATTAAGATATTGACAAAACCTTCTCCTTTTGCATGCATTTTAATAATTTTGGTATCTTCATCATCATGGATCATGTGTAAAAATAAAAAATTCCCTACTCTCTCCCCCATTTCCTGTCTCTCTTTAGCTACTCCAAACGAAAAGAGAATAAAAAATTAATTAAAAAAATAGATGCTGCGGTTTGCAGGAGCAGAATATTCAAACACCCACATCAGTGCCACCACAAACAGCACGGGGTGAGTGGCCTTCACTGCTAGTTTACCGCAGAGAAACAAGGTCGTGCAAGGCAGTAATGATGAACACAGTTATCTGTCAAACCACAACAACATCAACATCACTTCCAAGGGGAGTGGACGCTGCGGGTCTGACTTCATCAATAAACACGATTTTCATCTTTAAAACCTGCAACAAAAAAGGCCCCCCTCACTGTCAATGAGAACACTATCAGTGTCTTATCTCTCACCCCAACACAGTTTGTAGTCTCAAACCCATGACAGTAAACTAGTTACTAGTTACTATAATACAGACACATAATGTACATATACTGTATATTTGTATACTGGTTCAACTCCAACTACAAACAAATTAAACAAAATTGAATGTCCAGTTGTGGATATCCATCTACAGTAAAAACAAATGTCAAGGGGCCTCATGAAGGTACCAGACAAATAACACTGTATAGGAACACCAAATATCCACCAGAACAAAGGAGAACAGTACAGAAAAATGGCTGAGTTTTGCCTTACAGTAAGTAGATTTATGTTAATTCCCACTTTTGGTTGAAACCCTGACCTCAGATAGGTCTATACATGCATTATAATTATTATTTTTAATGCTTTATATCATGATCTAAAAATAAAAGGTTGTTTAGAGAAGGCAAAGATAATCTTTTTTTGAGGGATGCTAAAATAATAAAAACAGGAATTTAACATTTCAGACATTTTTGTATTATATGGTTAATATATACTACATATTACACGAAAGTCATTTCAAATCTAAATGTCATTTTATATGTGTTTCTTTCTAAAAATGTCTTATGTAAAGCTATTTGAATAGCATTGTTGTTGAAAGGTGCTATACAAATAAACTTGCCTTGCCTGCTCATGATCATTAGCTTTCAAATTGTTTTTTGTGCAAAACATATTTTACTTTTTGTCTTTGGTTCAGAAACAATGCACATAATGTGGTTTGCAGCATGTTATGTTTTTCTTCACTACTATACTGAACATATTATGTGCTATTATTGTGTGAAATATAATCCCATCTAGTTTCATGGTATGACAGGAAAAGTCAAAATTCACCCCTTCATTTATTCATACAGAAAATCCTGTGTGTGTGTGTGTGTGTGTTAACAGTTTTGAAAAATGTGGATTTTGAGTCTACTACTGCATCAAAAGCAATAAAAAAAAAACTTTATTGGGAGGTTTGATTGATTTTTGAAACTTGAAAGAGAAAACATCCTAAAGAGCAATGAGCTTTGGTGTAACAACCAGCATGGTTCCACTAAAAAAATCGTGTCATGAGTTGTGAGCAGCATTGCCAAAAAGATAAGAAAGAAATCAAAGATAATGTATCAAACTATCCGAGAAGCCTCTACAGTCTCACCCACCCACCACATCTTCTAAACCGCTGCAGAGAGGAAGACTTCACCGCAGCAGATTTGAACAAAGCAAGAGCATAATTTGTTCTTTTTATGCCAGCAGCTCCTCCTGACGTTCACAATTCCTTTAAACAATAACAGAGTCATGCCATTGATAAACGGTGAGTTGTGAATCAAGCAGGGTGAGTCAGTGATCACTACTTTGTGTATCTTGTACTTTTTAGCAGGAATGTGTCGCTATAAATGTTATAAATTGTACGTTTCCGAATCTGTGTGTGTGTGCGTGCGTGCGTGCGTGTGTGTGTGTGTGTGTGTGTGTGTGTGTGTGTGTGTGTGTGTGTGTGTGTGTGTGTGTGTGTGTGTGTGTGTGTGTATGTGTGCGTGTGTGTGTGTGTGTGTGTGTGTGTCTGTCCTGGTTTGAATTAAAGACTTCCTGACACAATTGAAACAATATATAGCTCCCAGGCAGAAGTGTGCAACACGTCTCAGTTCTTGATTTGAACAACACACACACACACACACACACATACACACATGCACATGCCCACGGTACATTGGTTTTATATTTTACAGCTGATTGCAGTTACCTCTTGTTAGTGTGCCCAAAAAGAACAAAGACAGAAAAGTGAACTCAAGCACCTCATTTAAGAACAGATTCAGCGTGTTACCTCTAATGGACTCCACTCAGGATTTTTCCATTTTCCTTCTTCAAACTCCACATTATTCGCTGAATGAATGAAGTAGTGAAACTGAAGGTCATTTGCACCAAGTGATTCAGTCCCAATCCAATAACTCTTGTCCTTCTTTAGGATCACTCACATTTTACATAAGTGGAGCCTGGAGTAATGATATTTCCACATAAAAACTGGTGGTGGATACTGAGAGCTAACAGATAAGGTAATGGCTAACAAGACAAAGAGATTAAAGAGAATTTACAGTTGTAGGTCTCATACAGTAAAGGCCCCAAAACTGATTTCCAGATGATGAGGAAACGAGCAAACATGTTAACAAAAGGAGAGTCCCAGCAGCCTCAGCTGTACCTTGTTTTTGTGCTATGTAGCAAATGCGTAACACTTTACAACACGGTACAAAACGTTAGTTAAAAAAAATACTGAGGAACAAATGAGGAATGAATGGCATGAATTGTTAATGGGTAGTTCCAGGACACGTCAGACTCAAGGACTATAGAGGATTTAATGATGAGAGCATCATAATCTGTATGAATGAGCCATTAGGTAATGAATGACAAGCAAGCTGAGAAATCCAAGACACAATTTTCCTGTTACTGTTTCTTTACAGCAGGGTAAATACAGAGACTGGGCAGAAGTACACCGCTGTAGACATCAGTGTTTATCTGTAAAGGCTGTGGCATATTTTCATGGTTGTGTCATGCAGAAAAATGCTTTCTTATGCCGTTGACTCACTGCACCGTAGCATTCCCAGCTGTTGGCACAAGTGTTCTTACTTTATAATCACCAGAGGCCACCCTAAAGTTGCATTTTTACCTGATGTTCACTCGTCTTTTAGAGGAAATGCCTTTTTACAATTTAAATATATTATTCTACATATAAAGACTACTAAACATTAAACTATGGTGAGCAACAGACAACATACTGCTAAAGGGGAAGGTGAAGTTCGTTCCTGAGCTGTGTATAATCTGTAGTGACAGCCTGGTTAAGAGCTTATGGCTATAAAAGAGAAATATTACTGGTGTAATCCCTCCCTTTGGACTTTTCCAAGAGCTCTCTTTCAAGAGGTCCAGGTTGACTAATCAAATTCACCATAGAGATTTAGAGGGCACGCTGCTGTGAGGAAAAGCATGCAGAATTTTTGCCTGCAATACATTCATCAACAAGGTGTTCGTGTAATCCATGCCTGCCGCTGTGAGAGTAATTTCTACAAGCTGTTTGTGGGGTGAGGTCCCTCTCTGAGACAGTCAAGGTGCATGCAAATATGCTGCCATTCTGTCAAACTGCACATCATTAGCTGCTACGCTTCGCATCATTAACTTGAATCAACCGCTCACACTTCACTCACATGCCAGGACTTCAAACACGTCCTTTAGCACTCTCTGCTATCAGTTGCATGTCTTGGTGCTCACCATAACATGGCCCCTATAAACCTGAGAGATTAGACGGGTGGTTATGACGGGCAGCCATCATCACCTCTGTTTATTCAATCTCAGAACTCCACTCCATCCTTTTTTCACCTCTGTTCTTCTCTCCCAGGACTCGATCTTTGACTTCTTTAGGGAGGTCTGCACTTCTAGGAAAACCCCTCTGGACCCAGCAAAGCAACAGATGAACACACATACACACACACACACACACACACACACACACACACACACACACACACACACACACACACACACACACACGCACACACGCGCACACACACACACACACACACACACACACACACACACACACACACACACACACACACACACACACACACACACACACACACACACACACAAACACACACAAACACACACACATAAACACACACACATAGATGACCAACACGCATGGGTTGAAGCATGCCTGTCCTCCCAGAGGATTCAGGATGTTTTGGCTGAACAAACACAAGCTTGTTTATGCTCTGAGGTGGCGGTCAGCAGTTTCGAAAGATTCAAGGAATCTCTTTTTGCTGTAAAAATCATTTTAGTGGAAGACAAACATGCATACTAAACCACAGGAGGTTCTAAAATGGCCTCCAAGGAGAATCTTTTTTTTTTTTTACATAAAGTGTCCTTGTCAACATCGTCCCAGTCACCTGACACCATTTGAAGATTTGCACAACTCATGGTTTGGAGATCAGGTGCTCTCCAAATGGTCCCTGCTCTGGGGTGCAGAAATATTATCCAAACAGTCAAGGAGCCTCTGACCTGTCAGATCCAGAGCCCATCAAGGCCAGACAAGCAGAGAAAACAACCAGCATCTGCGTTGGGAACGATCCACAGCACAGAAAGTGAGAAGAGAACGATCTGGGACATGTGGAAAGAACATTCCACAGAACATCACAACAAACAAGTGAGACTGGAGGGCTACAAGTGAGTTGTGGCTGCAGAGGAATCCTGTAGAACAATAGTCAACAACATTCAGAAGAAGAACATAATGCACTTTCATAGAATACACACGCACCGTCATGCAAATATTTCAGAAATATTGTATATACAGTATACACACTGAAATCAAGCAGCAATAAATCAGCTGGAATGTGGTTAAAATCGTCTGAGTCACTGTGGTTGTAGCCAGAGAGACACTTTGGTTGAGAGCTATGTTCTTAATAGTAAACATGGCGACATGCCATTAACCCACGCAGTGACCACCCACCTCTGACTCCTTCTCCGTCAGGACTCTGAACTGCACGACAACCTTGATGTCTTTGAGCCTCTGATTGATTTTATTGCCCGCAATCGAGCTCAGACAGTTGTTGCTTAGATCTCCATGTCTGTGGGACACACAGTTTTCATTACTGTATATATGGGACTACCAGAAGGTAAGTGCTGAGTGAGATATGACAGGTGACCATTGCACGATCCGATACGCCTACTCCCTCCTGGAGGCCCTCAGACAGAAATCATAAAGCCCTCTCTCCTCCTGCCTCTCTGAGAGAAATGGAAACCTTTTGGTCACCTGACACAGTGGGGGATGCATTTCACTTTCACAGCTTCACTATTTTGAAACTGCAAGATATCAACTTTCACTTCTAGTGTCGTGAAGGCTGCAAACCTGCAAGGCCTGCTGAACGCTGCACAAGATTAGATGTCAGCACGGCCTGGATCACTTCTGGTGCTAGGATGGGATGCTACGCTGTGACAAAAGAGTGACAGACAGCAAGAAGTGGCATTGATTAACTAATCTACCCCCTACTGCGGTCACCGTGCTGGTGACTGCTGCGCACTTCTCGCTTTCCAGGTTAGCGGGGAATCTCCAGGTCGCATTATCTCTCCTTCTGGGAATAATGTACCTTACCACAGCCTAACATTAACACAGAGCAGGGGTACACATGTATCTATTTTTCCCCTCACATCTCTCCACACGGAGACGAGGGGAATTAAACAAAATGACACAATGTCAGCTGCCTCATCTGTAGATGATGAGATAATCCGTTCACAGGCCTCATCACCGGCCCTTGTATCACAGCTCTGTGTCCATTCATGAACGTTATGGTCGGCATGATGTTGTCAGACAGCACACCTCACCCGTGTGATGTCTCTAGCCACAGTAGTCTCTTGTCAAGTGGCTGGGGCTCACTGCACTGTCGAGATGATCTCCTAAAAAAACCCATCACTACGGAAGGGCTTTTCGTAAAAATCTCATCGGTTAATCAGTGTTGTGAACGACTGGATGAGGAAACGTCCCAGCTCAGCCACAACTGCCGCTCGCTCAACTACAAATAGAGGATGAGACCAGGTTTCTACTGATGCTGTTAAGGTTAACGCTTGTGATAATAATGTAAAGAATGTTTTAAATTACAACAATTTACATCTCTCAAAGATAAAAATTCCCTTTTCCTCCCCAGTTTCTCACTCAATCACCTCACTGACCTCCACACGGGAGATGAGAGGGCTTAAACACAAAGACACAATGTCAGCTTCTGCGTCTTTTACAGACAAGCCGGTGATGATGCTGGTGAAGCTTGCTCCCTAGCGCATTATTTTTTATGGGGAGTGGCGATGAAACTGCAGTTTAAGAGAATGGACTGACACTGAGACTGGGATGTTCTTCTCTCCAGTTCTGTGGCATCCCTCTTCTGTATATGGACATCAAGGAGGTAGCCTCCCAGGAGGAGATGGATTTACTCTCAGCAGAGATCCAGGACCTGTTGCAGAAGCAGGCAGTGTCTGTCATTCCCACTCACGACAGACAAAAGGGGTTTTACTCCGCATACTTTCTGGGTCCCAAAAAGACGGTAAATTTCAGACCCATTTTGGATCCCCGCATCCTAAATCATTGCATTGCTTGCAAAATGTTCCACATGCTAACAATGAAGCCTTTACAGGAACTGGTTCAGCCGGGTGATTGGTTCACCACAGTCGACTTAAACGATGCATACTTTAAATGAAGTGAAATTAAAGTACACTTTAATAAAGCATATACTAATGGTGTATTACAAAGCACCTGACAAGTATACATAGTATACTTTTCAAATACACTTAATTACCACTATATGTATTTACAATTTAGTATTCTTACACTTACAATAAAGTACAGTTATTATAAGTTCACTGAAATACCACATTACTGCAGAATCTGTATATTTTAAGTACATTGAAGTCTGTTTTGAAGCTCATTTTAGTAGCAATTAATACAACATAAATATCTATATGGTATTCACCAAAATAAAGGCCCTATAATTATAGACCAGATACATCATAAAAATATTATAAATGGGCCAAATTGTAGGAAAAGAAAAGAGTTTGTTCAATTGGTACATGGTGGAAAGTCTGCTGGTGGTAGAGGAGAACACAAACTCACACATAGAGATGTATCCCAGACAACAACATGATTTACGTATGTGTAGAATTACCCAAACCACACACATCAAGAATAACTCACAAAATGCTTTGACAGGAAGGAACACTGAAGGAGACATGAGAAGGATGCTGTCGGCCATCAAGGAAGAGAGAAGAGGAAGAGGATGTTGCCAGTGATCCCAGCCAGTCATCAAACCTTCTCACTGTACCAGGAATCCTGTGATAGCCTTTATTGGTCATCTCATCGCCATGTCCTCCTTCATTATAAATAACCCTCTCTATGAGTCTATTGTTCCTGGAAGGACCTTCCCATGCCCCCCTCCCCGCCAACATGAAGGGAAGACCATACTTTTACCTCATTGACTGGCCGTGCATTATTGCACCGGGAGCGACAGCGTGTCTGCGCTGCAATTAGGAACCCTGGAAGTGGGTCTGAGTGGAGGGTTAAGGAGGTAGAGTGAGACAGGACAGGGGACACGGTCAGCTCGACAGGATGCTTCTAGCCGGCGTCAGGTGGATGATATTACAATGTGCCATTTACAGCACAACTGAAGGCTGTCATAACAAAGCACTGTTACAGGAACCTCTTCTGCCTTTTACAACATACATCTCCTTCTAACTCTCTCTCTCTCTCTCTCTCTCTCTCTCTCTCTCTCTCTCTCTCTCTCTCTCTCTCTCTCTCTCTCTCTCTCTCTCTCTCTCTCTCTCTCTCTCTCTCTCTCTCTCTCTCTCTCTCTCTCTCTCTCTCTCTCTCTCTCTCTCTCTCTCTACGATTGCCAAACGTATACAGCCAGTGAGTGCTGAGTTTTCAAACTTTGTTTTCCCATTAGTCTTAATGGCAGGTCTGAAAAAAAACAGACCTGCCATTAAGTTTTGTTCAGAGTACCTTAGAAAGACTCCACCGGAACATTGTAATGGCTGTACGCTAGATCTTATTGAACATTGAGTTTCCCCTTGTACTAATTAGCTTCCTTTATCCATACAGTGCCAATAGCTCCTCAGCAGCTTTCTGCTTGATGTAATTATAACGGTACCCACTAGATGGAGTGTCGTGATCCCTTGGTCTGTGGAGTATTGTGCCCAAATGGTTTTTAGTCAAAAGTGTTAGAGTGGTCACCATGTTATGCAGGCTCAACTTCAAATAGAAGACAATATCAGTGACTGGATGTGAATAATAGTGATGAGTCAGAATGGTACCTGCTCTTTCGAATCATAAAGCAAACACTGACAATAGCTGACTGTTGTAAAAGAACATTTTTCCTGAAGCTGGAAATGCTTTGTGGTGGATCTGACAACATTATGAGGAATCTAAATTACTGCCACATTCATAATAATTCTCCTAACCCACCAACTCCTCCCTCTGCCTCTCTCTGTCTGTACGAAGTTCAGAGAACTGCGATTGAACCCTGTCTCATAAGCCAGCACTGATTAGTTCAGAACCACTGGTGTTGTTGTTGTTTGTATGTGGACTGAGCCCCGTCCAACCAGACTTTTAGAGGTTCTTAAACACTCTTAAGAGCTCCAGCCTTTCTCCTCTTGACTCCTCACGGTATGCGGATGGAGGCCCGGGTAGACGAGGCAAGTTTTGGGCTGCGGTGTTTGTGGGAACCAGAATTCTGCCAACAACTATGAGACGTTCCACTGTCAGAGAATGCAGTGGAAGCATGTATGTGTTTATACAGTCTCAGCATGTGAATGTTTGCGTGTGTGCGTGGGTAGCTATGGCATGTCAGATGTGTGTGCATGTACAGTATTTGAGTGGTCTTAATTTCAGGCCTGCACGTACATTGTGTGTTCTTGTGTGATAGCGGACTTATAGCTCTGGGTGTATTGTGTTTATAGTATGCGGTTCCCCTTGTTGCAATCAATCAGAGGCTTTTATACTGACAGTCTTGAAATCGTAAGACTATTAGCCACCGCAATCAAACTGAGGATCCTAACTCATCTCCAAGACAGTGCTTTGTGATGACTTTAATCTGGCAACCATCTCTCAAAAGCCCTGCTCCCCTCCCTGCTGGTGCCTCAATTTGGGACCATAAAACATGGTGTACCCAAAATCTATAATGATGTCATGAGAACAGTGCCATCAAATGAGGCAAGTGTCAAAATTTAACGTTGAAATACTACAAGAAAGCTCAGATTTCAGTGGGCGACTTGGGAAAAAGAAACAGTCTGTAAACACTTGTTGGCAAACAATTGCTTAATTACACATCCACAGCATACAGACCAACATAAGCATTCGTTTGGAGTCCTGCTTCTGAATGTAAGTCCAATTTTCACTCTCCTTTAGCTCTGGTCTGATTTCCAGACAACTCCTAGCATTCGTAACTACTTTGTTGTTGCCTACTTTGTTTGCTGTTTGGTGCTGGGTCGTCGTGTAGAGTGGATTTTTAGAGCTTTCCCCTCTAAAACAGCTTCCTGCTGTGCCTGGAAACAATGCTGAGGAGAGCAGTGAGAGTGAACCAAAACACTACAGTTGCAGGCCGTAAAAAACAAAAAAAACAAGTTAAAAGACACTAGAAATCTACATAGCTGACGGAAAAAGCAGAGTGAAGTAATAAATATCTGGGTTCGTAAGCACAAACAAGTAGTAAACTGTTCAACAGTTAATATAAAAATATGGTTTATAGCAGCGTTACCTCTTTGATATTTATGTGCATTAAAATGTCCTATATTATGCTTGTTTCAGGTTCATATTTGTATTTTGGGTTTCTACTAGAGCATTAATATCCAAAACGTTGTTTTTCCACAAACGTTCTTCACTGAATATATCCGTATTCACCCTCTGGCTTCAGTGTCTGCGCTCTCAACATCTCTGCACCATTGCAGCCGGGGAATGACTGCAACGGCAGCTGCACTTTATACATCTTTATAGTATAGCTGGGACATCACAACCGTCCAGGTGTCCTGGCGGCTCGTTTAAAGACACAGTTTCTGAATATGGACTGTGTGCATTTCTCTGTGGATTGAGCGTTTTGATACTTTGACAGTATTTATATAGCACCTCAGACTGCTTTATATTCAAAAAAGAAATGGAAACATTTGATGCAATTTGACTCAACTGTCAGTGGGATTTCCATTTGGTAACATGGGGAAATACTGGCCACATCTATTCATATGTGCTTGTGAAATTAGCTGATCAAAGTCACTAGATGGAGAAAATGAGTCAGTATTTAACTATACATATTTCAGAGTGAAGAGGAAACATGATAGTGTGAAGTGTGTCACATTGTGTATTGTGAATTTTGCCATGTGGGTGTGAAGTGCGAACATGAAAGCAATAGTGTTGTGTTGTCCTTAGTCATTAACACGTTCAGTCTGGAAGAGTCACTCCAAAAACCCAGTGACTTTTACTGATCAGTGAGTCAGTGTTGGATTCATATCCTGTCTGATACCAGTTCAGGAATGAATGGTGTCAAGCTATTAGCCTGAGGGGGCAAACTGGATCACAATCATATTTAAGCTATAGCCATATTCCACATTATCTGATGGATTAATAAAACACATGCGTCCCATTTCCTAGAACACAGGAAACAGGAAGTCTGATACAGGAAGAGAACGCTATGGCCTTCGTTACGCTTTGAGTCCCCGATCCAAAAGCTAAAAGTGTTTAAATGAAGTGAGCAGATCCATAAAGAATGTGTGTTTCTCATTTCTTTTCATATTCATATCTTGCTCCAAGGATTGCTTAAACAAAATTCCATAACCCAAAATAGAGCTGAGGGGGGAAATCCTCATCTGTTCCACATTTAATGCAGTTGTTCCATAACCATCCAATGTTTGTTTTGTTGGGGGGGGGTTGTTGTTTTTTTAACCAGGATTTGATTTCAAATTTACTAAGGAAAATTGCATCCCACCCCTAAGGATGAGATTATCACTCGTTTTGTGCAATTATTCCACCCACACACCCTCAAGATCCTTAGCACCCAAAAACTGGCATCTCCCCACCCGAGCAGTAACATGCGTGTAACTGCATGTAAATGAAACCAGAAATCTGCTTGGATTCCACTCATTTTCTCATAAAGCTAAATTGAAATCCTCCTCTCCTCTCCTCTCCTCTCCTCTTCTCTTCTTTCTTCTCCTCTCCTCTTCTCTCTTCTCCTCTCCTCTGCTCCTCTCCTACTATATTGCCAACTCCTTCCACTCATGTATTATTGTTCAACGGGTGTGAAATGAACCGACACTGGGTTTGAAGTTTTGTTAGTTCAGGGGCGTCACCACACCCCACATCCATCTCTCTCTCTCCCTCTCTCTCTCTCTCTCTCTCTCTCTCTCTCTCTCTCTCTCTCTCTCTCTCTCTCTCTCGCTGTCTCCCTCTTTTCCTGTGGAAATGGGATCATTTAGTACAAGGGGAGATAAACTGAGTGGACGGGTTGAGTGACGGCTTTTTGTGTAAGGTCTGACGCACTGGGCACTCCTTTCCTGCACTCGCTGAGAGGCAGGGTCACAGGTCAGACCGAGTTATTCTTTTCATTTATCCTCCCATCTGTCTGTGTTGTCTTTCTTTCTCACTCAGATAAGGTCTACCTACAATATCTGTAATGACATTTCTTTCTGATAGCAGGCCAGCAGATAGGCCGCACACTCACTATCACTTTCACTCCCACTCCCACTGATGCCCTTTTCACTCTGATGGACGCCCTGTTTGTGATATTACCACAGCGTCTTAACCTTCCCTCTTCACTCTATGAACTTATCCCCCCCCCCCCCCCCTATACCCTTTCTTCATCACTTATTGCCTCCCTCTGCATCATCTTTTTAATTTCCAGGAAATGCATATGAAATACCAGAAGCAATTTTTCTCTCTGACCGAAGATTAATTCCTTCATAAATAATAATAATAAAGTGGCGTGGAATTTTCAATCATTCTCAGTGATCATGGGCGTGAAACAGGGGGAGGGGGATGAACTTTGACATCTGGCACATGGAAACCTTTACCAACTAATAAGAAAAGATAATAAGGGAGGGTGCTGACAACATAATAGGATTTCATAAATTGATGAGATTTTGAGAGGTTGATGCACCGCTGGGAATATTCCAGCTTTTTTTAATTGTCAGCTGACAGGACATCTTTATTCAGTGAAGTTTGACTGTTGTGCAGCAGGAACATAAAGGAATAACTGAACACTTTGGGGAATAGCTTAGCTAGCTTAGCTGAGCTTGGCACATACTGTAGACGGGGAGAAACAGCTAGCCTGGCTCTGTATTTAGAAAAAAAAAATCACCTGCCTACACCAATTACATTTTATATTTATCACTTTTATTTACTCTACAAAAAACTTGGTAAAAACGCCACATTGTGGTATAGGGAGGGGTTACTTTCAGACATAGCTAGGCTAGCTGTTTCCTCTTGTTTCCAGTCTTTGTGCTTAGCTAAGCTAAATGGAATGGGAAATGTGCTTATTCTGTAATTACAAGAGTTAGAGGAGAAGCTTAATACAACTTGCATGTCTGTATGGTAAATATGAAGCTACAGCCAGTCATTAAT
This sequence comes from Echiichthys vipera, assembly GCF_963691815.1. NCBI lineage: Eukaryota > Metazoa > Chordata > Actinopteri > Perciformes > Trachinidae > Echiichthys > Echiichthys vipera. Next base: position 24,047,169 of record NC_139828.1, on the reverse strand, counting down.
TAGCTTAGCTTAGCACAAAGACCGTCATATGCCCAGGCCTCTCAAGTGTCACCTATTGAGAGTAACAATTACTCTTTTCGGGGGCGAAGACGGCGACAAAAGGAAAATGTCACTCTTGCCTGTCTTCAAATCTTGAGAGCCCTGTTTGCCACATTTAAGAGATATTGTATTACATTTCTCTTCACTAATAAGAAGTGGGAATTGAGAAAAAAAACAAGCTCAGGCTCAAAACTGTTGCTGTGGTTCAGCCTTGGGTCTGGCTTGAACAGAAACTATGCAGGTTCATGTGGGTTGGGTCGGATTTTTTTTTGGGCTCAATAATCGCTCTAAGAATGCACCAGTCTTCTCCTTTTACTCTTTTGTCAAGAAAGCAAATAAGTATAATAATTACCCAAAATGTCCAACTATTCATATAATTAGGAGAGAGTTATAGACAATTCTGGCAAGGAAAAATATGATGAAACCACACCACACACTTCAATGCCTGCCTATGGTGTGTAATGTGAGTGTGTCCATGACGTGTGACGTGTGTATGACGTTTTAAATTATCAGTGACCTAATTCGGGACGAGATATGTCCAGTTACCGGCCCTCATTTCCCCAAAGTGGTGGGCCTACTGTGGATGGGGAACTCTGCCAAATAAAATATACACACACAGAGGTCACACAAGCACACGCACACATACACACACACACACAGTTGTTTCACATGTCTAAATATGGACTCCGGATGGGTACACACTGTACATGTCTACAGAATTTGACTGATGGATCAGTGAGCGTGTCGTTTTGAGCTTGATTTGTTGATCTTTTGGTTGAATTATGTGTTCCTTCCACTTTTATTATGGGCAAAAAAAAGAATAATGTGTTCCTGTGCACAGCATGCTAACCCCATTCTTTCTCCACCGCTGATGCCCACTCATCTGTATCAAATCACCCTCTTCTTATCCTTGTCTTTGCTTCTCTTGTCCATCTCCCCCTCTCTTTATTCACACTGGAATGTGTGATATGTGGCTCAGCAGACAGGGTGTGTAATATTCCCGCTGAGCTCCAGAGAAAAGGCCGGACGAGGGAGAGGAGATGAAAAACAACCCCTTTGCCACCTCCACTCACACGTCCTTCATCACCTCTCTCCAGGATCCAACAACCATCCCACATCTAACCTACTTTTATGGACTTTCGACTTAGCATATTGTCATTCATTTATACGTGTATCTGGCAGGGACCATGAAACAGAATCATTGGGGAATGTGTTCGCCTTCACGTATTTCATCCCTGAAATCCTTTTAAAATTGGAAAATTATGTGTTTTTGATTTACAGGAAGATAACTAAAGACAGGGATTGAGGAAAAGAGGGCTTTAGAGTGAGATAGGGAGGAGGAGAATGCTAAGGAGGTTCGAGTTTTACATAAAGGTCTGTCGTTTGGGTTACTGATGGTAGGAACACAACAGAAATAGAGTAGTTGAACCTTTAAGGATGTAACATATAGACTGAAGGCAGGAGGAGAGCCTTATTGAGAGTGAGTGCAAGAAGACTTACCATGCAAGCCTTGCTGTCCCACACTGTGAGAGAGAAAAAGTAAAAGGAGGGGATGGCAGAAGAAGAGAGCAATATAAGCGCAGAATATGCAGCAAAGTGTGAGGACAAAGAGGTGTAGAGGAGTAAATGAGACAATGACTTGCGGAACGGAGTGTGCAGCTGAACAGCACAGCATGTGTTTTTAATAAATTATCACTCACCTCTAAAATACACCTCACATATTTTACCCGTACATGGATAGAGTGAGACGGTGTTTGAGGCCAAGCAGGAGGTACAGACCAGTTTAAAAAAAATTTTGTGAGATGCAGACAAATTATTTTTGTGGTACAGTCTCCACTTTTTTAATTTCAGGTCCTGCCAGAAACACACATATCGACTACGATGCAATAATCACACGTAGATTCATTTCCACAACCAGTCCTGGAGAGTGTCATCTAACCGTAAGTTAAAGAATGATGGTAGACGCTAATGTAATCACTTTAACCCTTTAGCTGTGACCTTCGACCCAAATGAGGTGAAAGGTCTCGCAGATAAAGGGGTAAACAGAAAGCAGGCTAACTTGAATGGCCGACTAAGTAAAACAAGACTGACCACAACTCATCCTCTTATCTCCAAGACCTCCCCTTATCTCCGACCATAAAGCAGAGAAATTACTCACACATGATAACTCATGCACATAAATCAAAGCCCTGAGGTTTACTCTCAAACTCGTAAGCATTTAAATAAACCAAACTCAGAGAGCGTAGCTTTAAAGCGTTTCACCACCTCCACCGACTCAGAAAACAGCCAACCCAAACAATGAGGCCCTGTCAACAGGACAACATGTGGCTCATAAGAGCACGAGACACACACCTAAAGTCTCAGCCATCATCAGAATCTCCTAGCTCAAGAGAAGGCAGGAAACATGCAGGTGGAAGATGGAGGGAGTTAAACCGACTTTACAGATGTTATTAATGTGTTATGGTTTTTACACATGCAGGCATAAAACGATCGCCTAAGACATCTTAGATGACGGTAGCGCACAATGGTATAGCAGTTTAGCAAAACTGGACTCTGAATGATTCCACAGAGCTTTCCTGATACTGTGATACTGTTCACCAATGACAAGGTCAGGAACGGGGCAGAGCTCTTTCACCACTTTAGATGTGAAATACACTGGAGGTTTATTGGATTTAGTGTTACAGTAGCTATAGGATTCTGTGTTTGTTCGGTTTCTGCATTTATGAGAGTATGGGGTTCAGGGGATGACTATATGAAGAGTTATGCAATGGTGGAAGAAGTACTTAGATACTCCTTTACTTAAATACAGATACTATTCTCAAATTAAAAAATACCTCTTTAAAGTTCTGCATTCAAAGTCATTCAAAGAGAGAGAAGTATTTACAGCAAAATGTACTTATTAGGGATGGGCATGAGTAGTTAATTCTGAGATCGAGGGATCACATCAATTCCTTGAGGGTCAATCGAGTACTCATTTCTTTAAATCTAGTTTAAGGACGCAACGCATCTTCCTGAAGTTGATTATGAAGTTCTTCTAGTAAAACAAGAAGCTCTGCAATAGTGATTCTTGTATAACTGTAAGTACATTTGAATATTGCTGACTGATGCATTACTGTATGAGCTGCATTTTTCTTGTTCTCTTCATGTTCAAAGCTGAGCTAATTTTAAGTGTCGGGTTGATACGGAAAAAAATGTATATGATGATGATGCTATAAGATAGAACTATTAAATCAAATATATATTTAGGCTTTAAAAAAGCAGGTATTGACATCACACCGCAGAGTCAGTAGGTCGAAACCAACTATATTTTCCTTCCCTATGGACAGCACTTTGAGATTTTGTTGTTGTACTCACATTTGCCCCTGCAAAGTCTGCTCTAGGTTCAACTCTGCTTTTACACTCTCAGTGCATATGTTCAGAGTCTGAAATTAGCACCTGCCACATGCTAAATGTGGGTAAATTGTTGGTTGTGTTGTGTGAAATCATCACTTTGGAGGACTTTGAAAACACAGAAAACAGAAAACTACACATGTCAAAGTCGCTAACAATTGCTATATTAAAGCAATGCTATCAGCTGTAGAACCTTATTCGTTGTGATTGACAAATACGACAAGAAGCCTGCAGCTAAAGACACAGCATAACATTAGCTTACTGTAGCCTGCAGCTGCACTTTTCCAGACACTATGGCCACTGCCAGAGTCCCAGATGACAGAGAAACAACAGAATCAGAAAACCCTCCTGTTTGGGTGTGGCAGCATTTTGCTTTCCATGTGAGTTATGTGAAGAAACAATGAATGGTAAAGCTGTGGGCTCATGGTGCTTTTAGGTGCACCACGTAAACTCTGAGAAACTGAAACTGTTGTAGTGTTGAAGTACCCTTCACTGTGAATTTCTCATGCATGTAATTCCTTCATAGATTTTAAAAGTGGCATATTCAAATTCTTAGCAGCAGACCAAAGAAATAAGAAAAGCTTGTGAAAATAGTTAATTTTTTGGGAATGATGTAACCAGTCTGCTCGGCATCTCTGTCTCCCTATTACCAATCCTCTCAGAGTGGCCTGGTGAGTGTGTTGATACGGTGTAGTTATTCTCTATTTTATAAGTCAAACTATAACTAAAACTGAAACTAACCTTGTGTGGATACATTGACTATGGCCAGATTTGTATTGTGATAACCTTAGCTGAGGCTCTTTAACAAAACTGAACAAAACATGGCAACTCTCCTGAGTTTCTGACCTCACCTTGGCTTCTTAATTTAATCCTCGTGTTCACAAGATGACCAGGACAGTACTGCTGTTGTTGCAGTTCCAAGTTCATCTCAGGGTATTCATTTGTCTGTCTGGTCGTCATTAGGATGCATTCTCTTTGGCCGGTACTTTTCATTATATAATTGTGCTTTATACAAATCTAGAGTGGCTTTAAGTAAATTGTGAATAGCTGACATCTGTATGACAGTGTGTATGCTGGACAACGACCAGAAAACCCTTCTCTGCCCCCCAACCTCCTCCAGCTCTCGGAGGAATCCATCTTCTCTTCATCATTAATAACAACAGACAACTCTCCGCAACTCGAGAACCACATTTCTCCCTCTCCCATCTCATCTATTCTTTCTCTATCTCCCTTAAACTTTGCAAGAGGGTGCCTGAGTTAAGCTTCAGAGTTGGAAAAGCATGTTTGTGCCAGCTCTAATTTAACACTGAGCGAGCATAGCATTCTCAAAGAGGGATCAGAGGACAGAGGGTGTGTGGAAATTAGAGTGAAATTTTCACATAATGCAAAAAGACACACAGTAAGTGAAGCCAGAGAAGCACAGAGGGGTGAACACGAACATGGTTTTCCCAGGCTGCGAGTCCCAAAAGAAATAACGTTCTGGACTCTATCATGAACATGAGCGTGCACACACTGTGGTACTTAAACAGAAACAAACACACGCACACACTGATATCTCAAGTAAAATAAATCTGTTTGAAGCTGAAATATCAAATTGTGTGCATTGTGTTCTGCAGAGGATCGCAGCGCAAACGCCTCCTTATATGGAGCAGCTTTGGTCTCTGGGGTGGTGGACTCATGGGATACAGGGGCTAGCTTTGTCTACAGCCTGAGTGATTTGGTGTCCTACTGAGTGTAAGATAAGCATGCTTGTGTGTGTGTTTTCTTGAGGGTATATATCAAGAGGAATCATCAAGGACTCATTACAAGAATGCACTGATGCTGCATTTGGGAACTTACAATCGCAATGAAGTGTAGACTTACACAACAGCCTCAAAAGGAATGTACACTGACAGCTCCTCCTACTATAATAAAGCCATAAACAGAAGGATTACCAGACCCAATTAAGAGTAAACCTCAGTCTCTGTCCGCACATTCTCCAGCTGCTCTGCGGCAACCCACGATTCAGACAGGAAACAATAAGTGGTTTCATGTGTCACTCATTGATGGGCACTCAAGAGTTTGTTACAAAATCTGCTGTGAAAAAATACATTTGCTGTGAAAAACTAATGTTTATCACGCCACGGGTTGATTAGCTATATTATTATTATTATTATTATTATTATTATAGTTTAGATAAGTACTGTACGTGTGCCTTTGGGCTTCAGGCACAGTATTGCTCACACAGTGTGCCTGGACAAATCATTTAAAAAGGAAGTGGCTAATGAGCTCACCTCACTTATGAATTCATCTCAACATGTTGTATTTTCCAGGTGAGCTACCAGATGTGGGCTGATGGGAATACTTTTGACTGAATCAGATTGCTTTGATACCAAAATAAAACCAAATTAGTCTCTTAGCACAAGTTCAAGCAAGAAGACAATTATAAGTCTAGTTCGTCATCACTCCAGGGTTATTATCCAATGATTTCCCAGCTATTTGTTTCTGGTTACTCATCAGCTCCAGCTGATCTTTTTAAGCCACCTTGTCTGTTTTGTCTGAACGGGGTTAAAACCTTGGAAGCCGTCAAATATGGCATCTGCACATTAACTTGTGTTGTCTGCAATTAAAAAGGAAAAAAAATGAACTGTTCTTTAGTTTGTACAAACAATGCGACTCAAAACTAATTATTGCATTAGTCGACATAACTGAGATTTATCTGGAACTGTCCAAGAGTGTTTTTGGTCACCAATGGAGATGCAAAGGTTACTTAAATTGCAGACAAAAAAAACAATGTAATTCTCTGCAGAAACAGGAGTTAAACCTAAGGTAGGCAGTTTGCTTTTGGGCATCAGATTGTAATTCAAGTGATCTGAGAGAAAGCTAGACTTCTGCACATCGTCTTAGCTTGTTTTCAGGATTTAGAAAATTGTGACAAGTTACTGCTTTAAAGTGAATGTAGGCTGCAGTCTAACTCAGAGCAGACAAAATGAGCGCAGTACATTTTTTGTTTATCGGTTTAGTAGTTTGCAGTAGTTTATAATACAGCTACAGTATAAAGACGCAGAGCATTGTAAGTTTATAAGTGCAGCAGAATCTGCGCCAAATGTTATTATCCTGTATAAAAAAACAAGGTATGCAGTGCGAGCATACAAACCACTAGAAGCCCCTTAAAAAAAAATCCAGATATTGAAAGAATATACTGTCATGTGTAATAATGGATTGGATTTGTGTAGCATTTCTCATTACTAAGGTGTTTTCCAGAGCCCAGGTTCCATTTATTCACACAGACATGGTGGTGGTAAACTATGATAGTAGTCACATCTGTAATCTCTTCCAATTGTTGTAGTTCTTAGCAGAGTGAATGGGTTTAAGACTAAATTACTAGGTTGTTTTATCCCAAGCTGAAGTTAGCACATACTTTCTTGTTTAATGTGTTTTATTGTGATGTTTGGTTTTGATGCAGCAATTCCCTTAATCCAAGACAATTTGATCCTATGAGAGACAATAAAATATCTGTAAACCTTAGAACCTGAAAAGCTTAAATGCTTACAGGTTTCCACTTCACTTGAACAACACATGAGGGCAACAGCTTAATTCATTAATTAATAGTAAACCGTGTGGGCATGTGAGTCTTTGAATGTTCAGCCACAGCCAGCAGGGAGTGACAATGATTAAAAAAGAAATTGTATGACCCTTCATAGAGTACACACACACACACACACACACACACACACACACACACACACACACACACACACACACACACGCACACACACACACACACAGGCAGATTTAGATTTATACAACAATTTATGCATCAGCTCAGTGGTACTGTCTGGAGAGGTATTTTGCTCAGACAATCTGTTGCTATATTGTTTTATAGCAGCTGTAACAGGAAGGCAGTGACACTGAGTTGTGTATAAATCACTCTAAGCCATGAGACTCAACAGGATCACTGCATATCACATCCATATTTCACACCCAGTCGTGCTGTATAAATGGCGCTTCTGTGAATGTTAAATATAAAGAAATTCAAACACACGCACACTCTCCTGGGAACTTGGCTTACATTCTACCTGAGTTTAGGGCCTCTCAGAGACTCAGCTCCAAGGCCCCTGCCTCTGTCTCTCCATCTGTCTCTCTCTCTCTCTTTAGGTAAGAGACATCGGAGCTCTGGCTGACTTCTGCATATACAAATTGTGTGCTTGTGTGTGTGAATGAATGATTGTGGGTTTGTGACTACAGCTGCTGCCAGCAGGGAGAGAAACAGGACATTACCCAGCTGGACCTGAGCCCTAACCTGGACGCACACTCTGAACCTTTCCCCTGTCAGTGTCAGCATAAACCCTGGGACCCCTGGAACTGGATACCAACATTTAGACACCTCTGTGACTTATGGTTCCACATCTGTTTATCCACATTTTGTATAAAATGTTTTGACCAGATAGAAGAGTCTCTAAAGGAGCAGTCATGTTCATAAAAACGGAAGTTCAGACTGATTAAAAAGTGATTTGTAAAGGTGGCCCAGTTGCATATAAAGTAATTGGAAAGACATGAATTGGCGTGAACAGAAACAGATTTCCTTCGAGATGCAGATGTACAAACTGAGGTGAAAACAAATCTGTGCTTATCCCAAAAGCTTTTTGAGACAAGAAACTGGAGCAAGAAAAGAGGAGTTTGGGTGTAAACATGTGTAAACTGGAGACAGTTTTAGAGTCAGAGGCTGAACGGTCACAAGCTTTAACCCTGGGAATTCCATTCATACTGAACGCTTCTCCACCTTAAGATTGAAGTCCGATGCCAATTTCTAGTGCCAGAGCAGGAAGTGGTGTGCCCTTTATATGGTAAGGTGGGAAGGTGAAGAGAAGGGTGGTGAACGGTGTATCATGTTTGATCTTAATGCAATTTGCAATTTACAGTTTGGAAAAACAGTGGTATTGAACATATTTTTTTGCAAAAATCATCCAGTGCTGACGTTCTTGTCCAGTCATAGGGTTGCACAATCACATGCATAGAATTTTACTGGAGTAGGCTCTAAGTTCTTACAGTGAATCTAAAACAATCTGCTGAGAATGATTGCCTCTCAGACAGAATTACATTGTTTTGTAAATCCCATGTTTAAAGCTGTTTTTTTTGCTTTGGTGTTTTTGCACTGACCTTCCCAGAGTTAGCAAGTTACTAAACTTCACTCCCAAATACCGGACAATATCTGTTCATCCACATAACTTGAGGACACAAACAAACAAAAGTGATACAGGGAAACAAGAGACTATAAACAACAAACTGACTGACAGCAGATAACAGACAGCGCCAGAGGAGGAGGAACTGGGTCACAGCAGGAAGCCCAGACAGACAGATCACCAACAGCAGATAGAAGGATGCCCTTTCTGTGTCCTCCTCCACAGCAGCCATAAACAACCCTTTACCTTTCATCCTCCAGCACTCTGTGCTACCTGTTAACCTCTAACCCTGAGCACATGATCTTCTGCATGCTGACCTCTGACCTTTCACCTCTCGAGGTCATGGTCAGTGTCCTGCTGTTTATCTCACAGTATGTTTACTCTATTTCCCTAACTTTCCTTAATGCTCAGCTGAAATACCTATAAGAGGTTTCTTTGCTTATGAGTTAGTTTAATAATAATAATAAAAGAATAATAATCCCCAATGCCCCTTCTTGCTTAATCAAATCAGCCATTCAGGGTTGCCTGGAAATGAGCAACACGGCGTGACGAGAAGACACAGGGTTGAGAGGGGGGGATTTTTGTTGATGCGCTGCTTACGTCTGTAATCTCAGCTGAGATTGAAACCAGATGTCAGGATGATGAGAAGTGGGAGGCAGGAGGAAAAGGAGGTAAAGGAGGTAAAGGAGGTAAAGGAGCGGTGTTGAAGGTAAATGAAGGGGACGGGGGAAATAATATGTAACCCCTGAGTGCCCTGTTTTAAGTCTTCTATCCAGATCTTTCCCTGAGGAGAGAGGGGAGAGTCAGGGAGAGGGATCTGTCACACCTCATAAATCTGCACATTTCCCTGCTTTAATAACGTTGAAGTTCCACAACCTGAAACTTTAGCTCCTTTGAAGATGTGATGCCACACCTCCCAACAGTTTACTTCTAGGTTTCTTCCTTTATTTTGTCTTTCCTTCTTTTACACCATCTCTTCTTTCTTCGGCTTCCCTTCTTTTCCCTCTGAGTCCTGCATCATGACCTTATAGACAACGAGCACAAGGGCACTGATATAGGTGAGTCTTGTATCTCAGTCTGACTTTTTGTTCCATGAATGTTCCAATGAAAACCATTGATGAGTCAGTCTTCTGATGAGGAAATTATGCAGATTGAGGCCTTGAATTGTGGAATATTAGTACAAGTTTTCATGGAAATATATTGACTATTGGTGTTCCAGTGAAATAAACTGTCAGGATGATAGATTGTTTAGCTGAAGGCTTAAACCAGAATATTTCTCAATGTACTCCCTAAACAGTAATACATGTCCACAGAAATATGAAATCATCCCAAATAAGATCACAGGAAAAAGGTTAAAAACATCACACACACACATTTAGACATGTTTCTAAATGGTGAGAAAATAGCTGTTCGGTGAGTCCATGCCTGCGTGGTGATGAAAGACCAGAATGATGTAAATGTGAGTAATTGTATCACAGTGCAGCATATACAAATATTGGGATTTATTTGGTGTTTGTGGCATGAAAGCCCTGACACACCAGGCTGATAGTCCACCATAGGTCAATATCAGTGAGCGTCTGTCACCCTAGTTTAGTGTCTCGCACCATTGCAGGCTGTATAAAACGGTGAATGCCAGAACACAGGACTTTCAGCTCAGGCGAACAGGGTTTCTTTCCGGTTGCCGTTCAGGTCCCAGATATACTACACATCCGGACCTTTTTTCTAATCCTAACCAAATCATTCACTAACTGTCACCTTTTGTAGGCTAAATCGTGTCACGTATCGTAACCTAACCAACACCGAGAACAAACACTGCAGTCCACTTTCAGTCAGACTTCCATTCACCGTTTAGTAAGATATCATATACATTTCTGTGCAGAATTTTTTGTATGATATCCTACGAAGCAGTTGATGAGAATACATTGACCACTGGCACTGACTGGCCATTGTCTGCTGCTTTTCAGTCAATTTAGCACATTGAATTGTCAGCGGAGCCCATCAGTGGAAGAAATCACTCCGGTTGGCTGTTAATTGATTCTTATCAGTGAAGTTTAACCAAATCAGTGGAGGAGAGGAGAAACGGAAGTGCGGAAAGTAAACAAATGACTAAAGACAAAAGGAAATTTTGGATCTGGAAAGAATTTTTTTTTTAGCCAATGAACTTTTAAGCAAGAATGGTTTGTAATTTTTTGTGTTATTGTTCACTCATGCGCAGTTGTGATATCTGTGCTAGATAGCTAGGTCTTCCGGTTTCCCTTTTTGAATTACAAATACAGACTATCTCTTTCCTCTCACAAGGGCAGAACGTATGTGCAATTTGGCTGTTGGCTGTAGTCTTTGCGGTGTGCAACTAGACACAGGCAACGTGAGGAGACGCAAAAGTCAGCCTTCATCGCCGCTAGTTCTTTGATGGTTTGGTGTGTCTGGGCCTAGCATCAGGAAATTCAACATTTTGAAGACATTTCGAGATGTCACAGTAGAAAAAGCAGGGATGTAAATAATATAATTGTTGGCTGAATTCCATTTAGCTATTTTAATTTCAAGATCCTGGTATTGTACTTACTGGGACACAACCTTCCATTAGTAATATGTGTGTTTTTCTTCCTGTGGCAAGTTGATAACTGCTGATGATTGGCAGCATCTACTCGGTACTGGTTGCAGTTTGAGTGTCAGGGCCATGACTTTAAAGCCATAGTGAAGTCTGAATGTGTGCTTGTATTGCATGTATTTGATTGTTCAATGCAGCAGGTCCCTGTCAGATGACAAATGTTACTGAGCAAAAGATGAGCAGCTGTGCAGGCAGGTGGCAGTCAGTGATGAGCTCACTGGTGGGGTTTTCTAGTTCATACACAGAGAGTGAGACTGAAGAATGAAAGCTGGAGACATGCTATTGTTCCAGCACAAACAAAACAATTAGCAACATCCTGCTTGTTACAGAAATAAAAAGGCTTGTGTTAGTTTGGGAAAAACAACACTTGAACTAAGTATGGCATTTGAAGTAAGTATGAGTCTCATTTGTTTATAGTAATGAGACAGTAATGATGTTGTAGAAATACATGTCGCATTGTAAATTGTAATCGATGAACACAGCGGAGGAGGAAGCTGACAAGAGGAAAGCATGTTTCCTTGAATAGATATTAACATTCCCAAAGTGTCAGCAGTTACGTTGTCAGCAGCAGACTTTCTTTCTCATTTAGGACTGAGGCTCTTCAACATGTGAAGCCCATAAAGCCATAATTTACATTGTCTCTCAGAGAGGCCATAAAACATTCATAGTTATTGCTCCCTCTTAAAGGAGACATTATTTTGTTGCTCTGCAGGCCTCAGAAAGACGACAAACAAGCATCTGGCTGCAGTCCGTTTACAACGCTGTGCTGCACCTCATCATTTCTTTAGCAGTGCGCAGTGAAAGTCCTCTGTAGGGGGTGGATGCATAGTGAAAGTGGTTTCTGTCTTTTCTCCCAATGTTTGACTCACTTCCTTTCACTACGTGTAGCATTTGCACACATCACTCAGGGGGGGGGGGGGGGGGTGAAAGTGTCCTGTGAGGGCTCAGATGAAATGTGTGTGGTAGGATTCAAACCCAGGAGTCAATTCCTGTAACTGTTTTGTGAATGTGTGAGTTGTGGTTGGATACTTTCATCAGTGAGTCATAGATTGGAGCTCGCACACACACACACACACACACACACATTGAGGGTGTGGGAATGGGCTTCGTGGGGGCAGAACATTGAGTTAACTGTAGGCTAAGCAGAGACAATTGTGAAATCTACCATGAAGGTCTTTGCTCAGTCTGTGTCACCCCGTCTGTATCACTCATCTGCTTCTGTCTGTCACCCCTCACTTTCACTCTTCTCTCTGTCCGCTCTTTTCTTTTCAGTTTCTTTGGTCACCAAGTAACCAAGCTTTTGGTCCTGTATTTAGCTACCTCACTAGCATAGCTCTAGGGATGAATCCATGTCAACCTGTCGGTTGGTCCACGACTTCCATTCATACTGAAATGGTGATGTGCAAAAATAAACAAATCTTTTTTAACAACTCTTTTTAGGGCCCTGTATGTACCGAGTCAGCCTCTTGACGAATCCCTGACCTTAGTCCCTCATACTGCCCGCTCTGGTGGTGCAGTCATGCAAAACACTGGCAGCAGAACAACCAATGAATGGAATTATGGTCTCTCAAACGAGGACGTCAGTGAGCGACTTGAATTGAAACAGACGTCTGCTACTACTATTGAGCTTACATAGCATATCATACAAGTGGAATGCTGAATGAATATTTTAGAACTTAATATATTATCTTAATTAATGACTTATACATGAAGAGAAGTTTTTTGGGGAGGGCAGATTGTCGCCAAAAAACAGCAAAAAGTATCAAAACTTGTAATGTATCAACATGAAGGAATCGATTCCACCGATCATAGTTTGTGTGTGAATTTGACAGCTAACGCAACCCTGATGCGTATGTGTTCATTTATATAAAAATACTTTAGGTCAGAAACATTAGAAGAACAGATTAGACTAAGTTTGAAGCACACGTGTGGGGAGATTCATCGCAAAAATATTTGAACATTCTCCAGAGATTTGAGGATGAGTGTTTAGTTAGACCACACTGGTGACACATACGTACAACATGCACATATGCTGTATAGACATAAACTCAGTCCAGACTTCAGGTTATGATGGATGGGCTTTGAGTTTTGTTATGTACTAAATCACATTTCCTAACTTGTCTCGACTTAGTCCCAAGTCTGACCTTATGAAACCTTGCAGAAAGCTGCACTCTCCTCTGTTGCCCTCTGTCTCCCGCAAACTGATAGCAGAACTGAATCATGCACTTCACAATCTACAATTCTTGCTTTACTGTATATGGTCAAATTACAGCTTTTAAACCTGAATAAGCACATATTCCAGTAAATTCCTCAGAGCAAACATCACATCTTTACGAGTACGATGGATGGGCCAAACGTCTGGAGCAGGTATTAAGCTCGTTGTCAGTGAGGCAGATGCATAGTCCCTCAGTGCTGAGCTCACAGTTGGCTCCCTGCAGGAAGACACAACAGATACGCAAAGGCTCTGCAGACACACACACACACACACACACACACACACACACACACACACACACACACACACACACACACACACACACACACACACACACACACACACACACACACACACACACACACATACACACACTCATAGATGTCCAGTAAATCAAGCAGCAGCCTCTGGATCGCAGCCAGAAGGGGTGAGCCGAAATTCTGGTTCCCAATAACCACCCATCGGCTTGGCACTGCTGGAGATAGTGCGTGTGTGCGTGTGTGTGTGTGTGTGAGTGGGAGCAATATATGTTTGTGGGTTGGAGTGCAGGGTTGCATGAGCAGGTGATCCACGGGGGTTTAAGCAATTTTGGCTGTATGACAGAATTTCCCTTGGCAAGGCAGAGAAGGAAGATGCTAACTTCATTTAGTACATTTAAATGTTTACAGAGGTCTGTGTCACAGTCGTCAAACCCCATTTCCTTCTCACCTGTCACTGCTTTCCCTTCATCCTCTTTCCTTTTTCTTTCTTCTCCATCTCTCCCGGCCATCATCTGCTCTAAAGGAATTAGACATCGGTAGAAATCTTTACTCTGCATTCTCTTAACATGTCTGACTACATCAGTGGAGATGATGACTGCGTGTGTGCGTGTGTGTGTGTGCGTGTGCGTGTGTGCATGCGTGTGTGCATGTGTGCATCTGTGTGTGTGTGTGCATCTGTGTGCATGTGTGCATCTGTTTGTGTGTGTGTGTGTGTGTGTGTGTGTATGTGTGTGTGTATGTGCACGCGTGCATTCAAGAAGGTCAAGGTGTCATTTGTTTTTCCTCTGGATGTTTCTGTATTGACCATGATGTTTGGTACAATGATCTCTGTGTCAGTAAAAAAAAGAAAGAAATGGAAATATAAAAATCATGTGTTGTAAAAAAAAGTTCAGAGAAACCAAATCCCTGCGCTCCTTTTCTGACCTGTCCACTCCTCCATATGGGCCATGAGGAGACTGAAAGGAGGGAGTATCTTTTCCATACAGGGAGTTACAGAAAGCCGTGAAACGTAATGCAGATGTTTTGTTGTCCAAATTGAAAAGAAGAGGACTTAGGTTAGTGAATAAAGCTGAATCCCTAAGCCGTGTTTGTAAATGAGGCTTTTTAAGGCATGTTGGAGAAAAATGTGGATGTGAGAGAAACGGAAAGCGAGAGACTGGGCGGACACAGAGACCATTTATGTGAAGATGACATAATCACCTGTTGCCCCCACGTGCAGCCAACATCTGTGAAATTTATTAACTTTCTATCCTTCGCTCTCCTCTCCCTCTTTTTCCATCCAGCTCACCACCCGTGCACAGACACTATGTCACACAGGGATAGTGGTGTTATGTATGAAGTGGGCAGTTAATTTTTATATCCATACAGTTGTTACATTTCAGAAACAAGGCTCCCAAACTGCTATCCTTAAAGTTTAGTCTTATGACAATCCAATAGTTAAAACCACATTTATGAGCCTCATGATGGCACTAAAGAAAAAAGTAAGGTCATCACCAAAGTAATTAGTATACATCCTGGGCGCCATGGATATATGTAAAATATCTGTGCCAATATAATAGATGTTGAGATATTTTACTGGATAAGTAAAAACGGCCTGTTGGTGGTGCTCGACAAAAAGTTGAGGGATCACAAAAGTTGGTAATATTTATCCTCTGTGGACAATAATTGTCTGTGCAAAATGTCATGGCAATCCATCCAATAGTTGTGGAGATATTTCAGTCTGGGCCAAAGTTATGGCTCAACTGAGAGATATCTATATATATAGTCATGGCTAAAAACCTGCACTTAAATCTTAAAGGTCCCAGCTAGCAAAAAGTGAGATATTGTGTTTGTTTTTTTAAAAAAATGATAAAGCAGGTCGAGGTATAATATAAATGCTGTGAAAGAATCAAAAAGCTTAATCCACAGAGAAATGCAAAAATGCCCGGATTCAGAAACTGTGTTTTTAAACCAGCCGTCAGGACTTGTGATGTCAAACCAACCTATACTATATAAGTAGGAAGCATGCCCCTACCACAGCGACCTCCTGGTTGATCCAATACAGAAGTGCCAAAAATTGCAGTTCACCGAGTAGCAGGTTTCTTGATATAGCAGTTTCTCATTGACCCTCATGTTAAACAGGCCGTTTTCACAGCATAATTAAACCTGTTTAAGGCCTGGTACAAAAAATATTCTAGTCTTTATGTTTTGGTCATATCTCCTTGACAACACTGAGGGGGTGAATCTTTTTGTACCAGGCTAGTTTTTATTTTATTGGAGGTTAAAGTTTATGAATAATTAGGGACGCGGCCTCTTGAGTGACAGCTAGCCGATGGCCCTCACTTCGCCTTTAAAGCCTAATATCCCCCATTGCAGTTTTTTTTTTTTTACTATTATTAAACCTACTGTTTGTTCTACACAGAAATATGAACCCTTCAAATCAGAACACAAGAACTAGGTTAATCCAGTCTTTCTGTCTGTCACAATTAACATGAGATTGATGAAGCCTTTAACGCTTACTGGATTTGGTTTTAGGTGTCATTCATATCAAATAGCTCCAAAATACGTCTGAGACAAAGGCGTAGTGTTTTCATGCTCGATCATCATCATAAAAAGCTGGTATTAATCCTAAAGTATTCATCCTCCTGCTGCTACACATGTGCCTGTTGACTGATAGCAGCATCCAACACCCACCGTGCTGTTACTGCTGTTGTCACTGCTTTGAATACAGTATATTGAGCAAAAACTGGGTTAATACATAACAAAATCTTTTAATTTATATAAAAGCTGCTCCATTTTTCTCATGTTTCTGTTTTTGTTGACTTTATGAGTCACAGCCATATAAATTACACTGGATAGAAAGCTCATCGAACCATTTGTGGTTGTATTTTGACTTGTACAAAAATGACCATGGTTGCTAGTTGTCATTATGACAACACAGGTCAGTCGGGCCATAATGTCTGTTGCAGCTCTCTGGAAGGAGAGTGAACTGACGCAGCTCGGTAGATGTTCTCCAGAGAAGCAGGAAGTAAGGCGGAAGGACCATGAGACTCAACCCGCTGTTCGGCTTATTTTTCTGTAGCCACTGCAGCATGAAAACACGACGGAACAAGCAAGCTAGCAGCCAACCAGTGGGCGGCTGGAGTTTGCTAGTTTGCTAACTCTGTTATGCCCACACACCACATCACAAGTTTGTCACTCATCTGGCGATAGCAATGTCCTTTCCTACGCAGTCACAGGAGTCTGTGGATGACTGTCCTATAAGCTTTTGCGACTTGCAGAAAGTTGGTTTATACGGAAGTTGGTCCATTGCTTGGCAACGGTACACATAAAAGCAAATGAGTTCTATGGACACAACAGTGCAGGGTATGCAGGTGGTGGAAGCTGCAGAATTTCTTTATCACTCATTTTTTGGTCAGGATGGAAAAACACTTCAGGTTATGGAATGTCAGGCACTGAAACCTAAAACCAAAATCTTCTCTTTTTCTGTCTTTCATACACAATGGTTTCCTTTTTTTGTACTCTCTGTGCCCTGAGGGTGGGTCATATCATGTCTACACAATTCATATGTGCTAGAACAGACATAGACACACTGTAAACGGTTAACTGCCGGGAGTCTCTGCTCCCATTTCCCCTTAAGGAAGTCCAGAGCCCTGCCCAGACTGCCCTCCTTTGACTCGCCTTTGACTCTCCTTTGACTCTCCTCTAGCCAGCCTGCATGCTTCCCTGGGCCCAGCAGTCTCTCTGCTCTCTGGACTGTGCTGCAGAGAAAAGGCCCTCAGAACTCCAGGCCTCCAGACAGCGCTCCTGGAGGTGCCACCGTCACCACAACCCAGCTCCAGCTCCATCTCCCTCTCTCTCTCTCTCCCTCCCTCACACACACACACACACACACACACACACACACACACTAGCCACCTACAGTAGCACTCTTGTTATGCCGTGATGCTTTTTATATCATGTGTGCCAGTGGACCATTTCACTCTGGGATTCTTGACTACAACCACTTCATGGCGAGAAGAGAAGTCAGTTAGTCAGCTGAGAGCCACTCTAACCACTTTTACACATGCTGACTCTGAGCTACTGTGTTAAGTTAAATATAAACTAAAATTACTTTTTCCAACTTGCCAATTCTGTCTTCTGTATTCTTGCTTGTGACATACCTTTTTCAGACGCTCAAAGTGTAATATTCACCCTCGTATAATATAATGTCCTTTTTCAGTCATTCAGTATATGGCATGTGGACACATATGTTATCAATCTGTCAGGCTTCTTCTCAGAAAGGGAAACTTTTCCACAGCAATTATACTGGAATCTCTAACAAAGTCTAGTTGAGCAGAACAGGGTTAACTGCCTGCTGACACTAACCAGCTGTCAAATGACTTTTTGTTTACTTAGTGTATCAAAAATGTACTTTAATTAGCTGTATTTCTCAAATATGATGCATATTCTAATATTTGCCTAATTTGTTATGTCATTGTTGTCTGGTGAAATCTGTGTCAAATGTAAACTGGCGGAGAACACTCTCGTTTTTAATGTGACCACCATGAAGTTTTGAGTTTGTCCAAAGGGTTTTCGAAAGACTTTTATAGGAACAAGGATGGAGGAATTTCTGAGGCCACAGAGGAGGACGTAATCCATACAACTTGTCTTAAAATGTCACATCACAGAGGTTCCTACATGCCAACAGGCACTAGCTTTTTCTTTACACAAGTTTGGACACTTAGATGAAGGAAACATCCTCCAAGTGGATGTGCTGTGCAGTATGTAATGATGAAGGATACACACCCAGCACTCAGAGAGGTACCGTACTATGTAATGCTTGGCCTCGCTGTGACGGCCCTGTGCCAGCTCTGCTCTGCTCCGCTGCTGCCAAACAAGACCACAACATGGGCCTCTCTCTGCCTCAGCAGCAGGCCCTTCACTATTACAGCCATGCATGGGTGACCCCAGGCCTACCAGCTGTTCAGAGGCTCTGTAAATCTCCATTTTCTTTATTTTTTACACCTGACCTCAGACCAGCTGTACTGTCACTGTCGATAAAAGACGGCACTTTACAGGACACTGAGGGGAAACATGCTTGCCATTATAATGATAACATCAGGCAAATGATTGACCTAAGTGATCACTCATTGAGCTCACATGGTAAGTACCAGTCGTTCACTGCCTCACAGCTCCTGTTTGACTTCTTTCTTTCTTTCCCTTTAATTCTTTATTTCTGTCATTCTTCTTCATGTCACACTTGCATTAAAACTTCTCATAAAAAGATTGAAAGTACTTGTTAATTTTGTTACAGTTCTGTATAGAATTGTAGCTTTTTAAGTTCACAGGTTTTAAACACACACACACACACACACACACACACACACACACCGCCAGCTCCTCTAGTCTGTCGGCCAGAGTTTGAAATCACACACACATCTTGGCCTGTGACTGTCATGTGTGCATATTTAACGTGGTATTTTTTCAAAAAAGGAACTAAGGCCAAAAATGTTTTCTTTTGCAGCTCCAATATTAATTGGCAATATTTTAAGTAGGTGGAAGAATTTATGACTCAATCTTATTTATGTAACTAGTAGCAACACCACAATGTATAAATCCTCCTGCAGTACAATCTTAAGAAAAAGGCAGTCATCAACAAAATGTACTCATTATGCATAATTATCATATATTGTTTTAATATTATTGATGTATTTTGTAAAGAACATAACATGTGTAAGTAAGTACAGTACTGAAGTAAATGCATTCATCCACTGGTCATTTACAGCAAAACCCCATCGACACAAAACTAACATCTTCAGCATGTGTTCAAAGTGTAAGATCAAAAGTGAAGACAAACCAAAGTTGTGTTCATAATGAGCTTTTTATTTAAAAGCACATGTATTAGAGCTAAGTACATTTAGCAGAAAAAACAGCATTGCAACTATGTCTTTGTACAAAAAAACGAGACAATACAAAAATACTAATATTGAATTTTAATACAATTGTGGGTGTATTTTTTTTGAATGCATATTACAAACGTAACTTTTACAATCTACAATTGTTTAGTTATCTAGATACAAAAATCTGTCAATTGATGCTTTTTAAGCAGCATTTTGTAAAGAACACAGGTCTGTAATCATAGTGGATATATCTAAACACGTTAAGAAACAATATCTTACAGAGTTAACTTTAGTGATCTATACATTATTTATATATTTATAAAAAGAGAGTGAAAACAGCTTTGTGAAATGATAGGACGGACTATACGATGAGAAAGATGTGCAACATGGCGGAGTGTGTTGTTGGAGGAGGATTTATCGGAGTCAGCTGTAAATAAAAAGGGCTTCTGTATCTGTACAACTGTTAGTGATTATCCAGGACAGCCATAAACATACACGGTTAAAGATGCTTTTTAGCAGAGAATAAAAATATCAGATCCACAGTTTTTATAACATTCACCTGCTCTCTCGCTCTGACACAGTGGCACACACACACACATACGCACACACACTTGGCACAGCTGACAGTGTGTGTGTCTCTTCGACACACTTAGTTCATCAAGAGGGAGTTCCTTTTCACAGCGCTCATACATATGTACACACACAAACGCACGCACACACACCCATACACAAGATGTACATGTACAAGCACAAGCGTACCCACACAAGCACAGGAGTTTACAGAACCCACACACTTACACACATGTACACACACACACACACACTGAGAGACAAACATCCATTGCCAATGAGTGATTGGGTGGGTGAGAGCCCCTCCCTGCCAGCAGAAAGAGCCTAAATCATCCCAAAATAATGTGCCAGCTTAGCTGTAATTCATCACCCTCTTTCCATGGTGACAGCCCGCACCCCTTCACTCTGTCCACCCATCCCCTTCCTGTTAAGGAAGCCAAACAGATGACCCCAACACCAGGAAGTGGCATGGCACAGCCACGCCTCTTTTTCAGGTGCTGGGAGGCTGGGAGATCTGCCTCCCTCCTTCCACAGAAATATATCCCCCTTCACTACATCTAACCCTCAAGAAATGCAACATCCCGGGTTTGGGCTGCTCTGAGAGTCCACTAGAAAAAGCTTGACGTGCTGATCTGGAGACAGAGGTATAAGAGGTTGGAGGGCTTCACTTTCTACTGCTAAAGACACAGTTAAATGCTCATCAGACAAGAGGAAAGACTCTTGAACCTGTTATAAGAGCCTACAAGGGATCAGTTTATGATCCTTACAATGGCCTACTGGCACAGGATTACTGTTATTGAAGCCATGCTATGCTAACTTTATCATGCTTTATCATGAGTATGGAGGCTCACCAGGCTCAGCTTCTAGGAGTCAATATTTCTGTCCGTAGAGTGTCAGCATCATCAAGTTTTCTTTCAGTTAGACGTCTCAGGCAGCAAGTGGTGATAATGGACAATGAACTTAAAAACAGTGCTATAAGTTATATTTTCTATACTGTTAATATTTCTATGCTGCTAGTTATTGCAGTAATATCCTTCCCATAGCTAAGGAAGTTGTTCTACAGCGTTCCAAGGCCACAGAGAGTTCAGAGAGGAAGCATCCCTCTCTCCTAGGCAGGGGGTTTGTCTTTTTCTGCTTTTTGCGTATTTTCTTCATCATTTTTTCTTCACAAGTGTTTTCCCTTTATGTGGTTACACTTACTTCAAACCTCCACCCTCAGCTCTGCCTGTCAAGTCATCAATTTCTTAATTAATTTTGACTTTTAGTCTTCCAATTCTTTTCTGTTTGTGCTCAAAACGATGGGCTCAAATGTAGATTAGTAGTTAACATAATGGTAAAGAATAAGTCTGGATAGTGAGAGTGGACTCTGCTGTGCAAATCTCAAATCTGACACCCTAGTCCAAAGTGCCTCTGCTGGGCTCTGTGAAAGGGAGGAGAGTGCCATTTGAGAAGCAACTACAGTCTCTCGTCGCTACATTCTACTGTCCGATGGGAGGTGAGCAGCGCTGTGATTTGCTCCTCGGTCACAGGAAGAAGTCGCGGCCTCTCTCACACCATGTTGTGGTGGTTGTTCCTCTCAATGATGTCGGACGAAGGGAGCAGCTCCTTCTTAATGGGGGAGGGTGGGGGCGTGACTGGCTTCACCCTGGGCTTAAACAGGTCTGACACGTAGAACACCTGGTGGACACACAGGGGGAGAGCAAGATGAGGACACCGAAAGGGGATAACAAAACACAGAAGACATGAAGAGTCAGTGGAAAGAAAGAATCTTGTCGAGATGGTAGACCTCGATTTGAGAAAACTCTTGCAGGACTCGCTGCCCGATGATCAACTCTAATCTCAATTCATCATACAAAATCATTGTCTAACCCTAAACCTGACCATGTAACTTTAACCATTCGACATCATTGCCTGACCTTAACCATATCATATCAGCTTCACAAATCCTGGGTTACCATCTAAACAAGGCCGGAAAAGAGGACCAAATGTTTCGTAACTAAATAAAGACCGAATCTGAATGTTGAAAGCAAATATGGAGGGAGCAGTTTATTTAGACGTGTGTTTCCAGATTCCGGTTTAAATGCAAATGAACCACACTGCAGGACAGACAAGTTCTCATGTTATTTGAATAGAGCATGTTAAACCTATCTCAGTTGATTTGCCTTTTGCCTGTTGATAACGCCCAAAGCAAAGTTACCAAATAACTAGCATATGTGTCTTCTTAGCTAGAAGGCTGGGCTCAAACATGGTTTTTCTCTCTGATTAGCAGCAATCACACATTCGTCGCGAGAAAAAAAGTCAAATGTAATTGCACACGTTAAGTCTGACAAAACTGTGGTGAATTGCACCTCTTAGCTGGAACTGAAAACAGCCTGGATAAAAACAGGTCTGAACAGGGCTAATGTGAATATGCACCCACGTGTTCTCATGTCTGCAGGAGAGCTGGGAGCTGGCGAGAAGTGTAAAAGGGAATGTTGCATTACTTCACAATGCCGTGATCACCTCCCTTTGTGCAATCCCAAATAGCAACTCTGAGTAATCTGGCTGAAGGAGGTGATTTTAGTACAGCTCACCATGAACTGTAAAGCAAATGTAGTGAACCCAAACTAATCCTCTATTAGATTATACCACGGGTAAATTTCCCTTTTACATCAACTCTGAGGTCGATCTGCCAACCACTGGAGGCAAACGAAGGATGTGAGAAGCAAAACAAGGGCAGAAAGGAAATCTCTTCCTGAGACCCTGATGACATCATATGTCAAACGGGAAAATGGGCAGGAGTGGACAGGAAGTGGGACCATGGAAACTACTGTCCACTGTAAGAGTGGATTACCGTTTCCACTTACAAGGGGACTGGGGTCAGCCATAAGCGGCCACGGCTTCAGTTGTGGACTAACACACACAAATACACGCGCACACATAGTTGGCAGGCGTGGCAGCTTTTCCTTCCACGCTGCCAGTTGAAGGCGAGCAGAGGGGCTGCGCCAGGGAGCAGGGAGGGAGGGCGGAGAGGGGGGAAGCTGCCATTCAAATACATGGTGCTCTCATACGGGGAAACATACACTGGTGGCCGTGGTCGACATACATATTTATATAACAAAGACGGTCTCATCCTGAGTGGTGAGCTAATCACAAAGACATTGTCTTCTATTATAGCTTGACATTTACTCACCATAAGGTGACCTTCACTGGTAACCTTTGGCTGATGGGTGACATCACGCGTATATAGATCCCTCCATAACACACAGCTGCTTTCAGAGTTTTAAAAGGGCTCTTTGTCTGTACAGTCATTAGTTTGCGCAGTGTCTTCAGTTGAATGGTATATTATATATTCTATAATTAGGGGGGCGTAGAGGGATATGATGCGACGATTGATATCTCTGAGGATCACCCGAGCCCTACATGGGAAACATTCTAGGCTTGTTTCCCATCAGGATGCTTGGTGTCCAATCACAACAGGCCTTTTTTGGTGCGTCACCCGACCTCCAACCTATCGCCCCCAGAACGAGTGGGTGGAGGATGGTGTAAGGATTATCACGACCTCATTGCTTCCTGTGCGTGATGTATACACAAACACGCACAAAGCCTCTCAGCCAAAAACCTTTTGTGCTGAGGGATGCCAACTCAGCAGTGAGGCTTCTAATACAGGGGAAAAAAACAGCAGAACCTTTAAAGGCATGTACGTATATACAGTGTGTGTGTGTCTAATTGTGCGTCTACTATTAAAATGTGTAGTCTGACACATAAAGAAGCTGAGTCACACAGGAAGTGAGTGCACCAACTTGCAGGAACTGTGAAAACCACCACATTACTCACTCGACGCCCTTCTACTGTCAAAGGATAAAACTGTGAATTTGTTGACACGCACATGAAACCAACTATGAATATATTGCAGCCTTACCACGCAATACATCGGTGAATGCATTTATGCCAATTGAGGTCAGAGGATGTGACTTTGTATCGAGACATTTCCGACAAAATATCACATGCTACCACTGTCGTATTGTATATGTGCATACGGTTAAAAAAACAACAACCCTGTGTTAACTGGAGGAGTGGTACATAGAATTATAAATTTAGGCACTTGAGGTTCTTGCTTCTACACAAGTTCACTGACCGCACAAACGCTGCTTTAATATTTGAGACACTGAGTATCTGCAGCATGTCCTTGTATGTTTGAATCAGAGTGATAGCATCCTCTTGCCCCCTCTTCCCTTAATGCCTGACCCAACTCCCCCCACTGTGACAATGAACCTCACTGTACATGCTGCTCCAGCCTTCTCTCTGACAGCTGCTTCCTGCTGGGTTCGGGACTCTTGACCTTTATTATGACACGTGTTGAAAAGTGGGTCACTGTGTCTAAAAGGATGTGCCAGGTAGGACAGACGGACCACTTCCTGTTCCTGTGGTTTCTTGATACCTTGGATCACAACACCGCAGACATAGTCTGGAGGATTTGACTCAAATCCTATATTCATTTACATCATCTTCAAAAAAACTTCAGGTATCCGACACAGACACCATCACTAATGTGAGGACAGACAAAGGGCAGCACTAAGCTTACAATGAAGCCACAGTCGAACACGTCACTACGTATAAATTTGTTCATTCTTGCCCCAGCTTTGTATTGCTCATTTACTGGCACTCAACAGGGAGCACTGGGAGTAAAAAGGGAACCATAGCCAAAAGAAATCTGGAATAACTGTACATTTTAGTAATCGAGTGTAGAGGATTGTATTCCGTAACTTAATTGCTTGAGTTACGGAATACAATCCTCTACACTCAATTACTAAAATGTATTTGGAAAGGAAGACACTTTTCCACAAGGCCGTATAGCTCATCTTGTGATATTAAGAACAATTGTTCGGAATCACACTTGGGACTGACGTGCAGATCCAGCTATTCGCCCAATGTATTCTCTAGTATCAAAACAAGTTCGCTGTGAGTGTTTGGAGACTGCTCGCTACATGAATGCGCCGCATAGATTCATTCAGACCACACTACCCAGGCTGCCATGGGGCTCTTAAAAATAAACTTTCTGTTTCATAGAACATCTTATGAGAAAGATTGGCTACGGACAATAACAAAAGGCATTTTTGAAGCAGAAGAACATTTTCATAGTTCTAAGAGTTCTAAGAAACTAGTCTCTTAATTGTGTGTGAACTGGGCTGCTATTTCAGAGTAGACGGGCTACTCTCCCAGCACAAGAGACACACTTGAGCGATGTAAGTGTATGGTGATTGGAAGTGTAGATCACTTATTGGTCGAACACGAGTCAATGCAGCACTAGCAACTGACATTTTTAACTGTGAATTACATTGTCAGCCATTAAATTAGTATAACTTACAAATGAATGTGCCATCCCCACACACTTATCACAGTGTAGGAAAGTAGAAATGCTCTCCTCCCTGCAAAGTAGTCTGCAATGGGTGGGGAGTGAGGACTAAGGACAGGCTGGTTTATGTCACTTCAGCAACCCAGAACAGTCTACAAAACGGCTAAAGTCATACATATAAGCAGCTATCATTGAGGAACATGGTGAATTGAAGCAGAGACATTTAAAAGATTGTTAAAGTGTTCTAAACCTCCCAGAGCGGTGAAACATATTCGCTCTGACATGATTTGTGGGTGAACGCATGCTTTTTTTCCTTACATTTCAATATTTACATTTTGAAGAATAATGACTGCACACTTGTGAACTTAAGATCTATGATCTATGATCCAAGATGTTCACACTTTGATTTAGGACTTTCTGCTGGCTTTTCTGAGACCCACAGGCTCCATACCTCCTCTCTGCTGCCTCCACTCATCTCCTGTCAGGTCCTTTCTGCTCCACTGCTTATTGAGAGGCTGAAACAGCCGAGCTAAAGTATTCACAGATGTGTGTTTCTACTAAGACTGGGCAAATCAGAACGGGCGTCAAGGATTGTAAAACTAACCTCACCGCCTCGATCGGCAGGGGTTTAAAAATCAGTGCGTGTGCGTACAAATATATATTTATATATACATATATATGTGGTGTGTAAGCATGTGGATGTGAACAGTGTGTCTGTGTGTGTGTGTGTGTGTTAAGCTGTCTCTCTGAGGGTTGTGGAATAGCTGAGTTGGATTAAACCCACGCTCATCTCGAGCCAAAATGTAGACAAGGCTCCTCTCTCCTGTCTCTTCCCTCCCTTCGCTCCTCCTGCCAGATCTGTCCATTCACAGGTCAAGCTCATGCGTTGAGCGCATTTCTGAAAACATTCTTTTTTTACTCCTCATCAAAGTTGATGTCGTCCAGGAGCCTCACCCAGCTGGAGGAGCGCTGATTTTGCCAGAGCGTTACAGTCTAATTGTTACTCACTGATTTCTGCCGGTGGTTCATTTCGGATCCCTCGATAATTCTGGCTTGTGTGTAAGTGTGTTTGTGTGTGTGTGTGTGTGTGTGTGCGTGTGTGTGTGTGCACGCACATGTACATTGTAGCTGTGCCAAGATCTGCCTAGGCGCCACTACTAAGGTCTTGCTAAATTTTATGAATCTAATCCTTTCCACGTTCATGATTTGGATCGCGTAGAAAGGTAAGGGTTGTGTGTGTGTGTGTGTGTGTGTGTGTGTGTGTGTGTGTGTGTGTGTGTGTGTGTGTGTGAGTGCAAGTGTGTCTTTCCATACATTTCCCGGAGGCAGCAGAGTTTAGCAGGGCCCTGCTGTGCTGATAGAACCAGAGCCGCCAAATAAAAAACCCAAAATAATTAACAGCCTCATTCCTGTTTCAAAGGCTAATCCTCTCTCTCTCTCTCTCTCTCTCTCTCTCTCTCTCTCTCTCTCTCTCTTTACACTCCCTCCATTTTCCTCTCGACCCAAATTCAATTTTCCTTGGCTTCGTCTAGCTTGGTGTAATGATGAGGGTTACGAAAATCATCTGGCAACTGCTGTAACGATATGTCACAGGAGTAGTGAAGAAGTTTGCAGAGCATGAATTCACACTGACACACAGACACACCAACAAGCACGCACACACTCCTGAACTAGGGCCTGACTCCAAGCAATGTGTTATTCATTAAAGGGAAACAGATTCTCCTCACTTCACTGCTCGCTCCATTTCTCTTTTAAAGAAAAGGCAGAGAGGAGAAAAAGTGAAAAGACGGAGTCATGTGGAGGCAAACTTTATTTGAAGGCTGGTCCGTCTGTAGCATACCCGGCCAATTAAAGAAAAACTATTAAGTATATTAATGCACTTATGTGTTTTGTGTCATGTGTGCACTCACTATGCAGTAGGCCACCAGGGCTCCCTGCACAAAGCCTGCCAGGACATCAGTCGGGTGGTGCTTGTGGTCTGAGACGCGTGAGAGGCCGGTGTAAAAGGCCATCATCAACAGGGTGAACTGGAGCAGCGGGCGAAGGAGACGAGCGCCGCGCCATGAAAACCTGGACTGGAGATAGAACTGGGAAGACAGAAGAGAGGATGTTATGTATTTTCTCCATACAGCAGAATTACTTATGTGCACAGTTGTTGTTATAAATGCTCTGACAAATTATGAACCCTTTAACGAAGAATCCTCTGAGAGTGTAAAAGATGTAGACCAATGTGGCTGCCATTCCTCTCTTCGCCAGGAATTACCTGAACCCTCACACACACACACACACCGCTGTACACCTGCAGCGTGTGTTTGTGTGTTCACATATATTTTTATTACTGTCTGAGAGGTCTAGACTGAATCAAAGTGGGAAGGCTGGCCAGAGCCGCAAAGAAACACATAATCTCTTCTACAACATACACACAGACACAGAGACAGACAGACAGACAGACAGACAGACACACACACACACACACACACACACACACACACACACTCGACTGCCTGAGACCCGGACATGACTGATTCATGGTTCAACATCCCAGCTGTAAAAACAGCACGGCCACAGAGAGCCACTGAAATACACACACACACACACACACACACACACACACACACGTATACATACTCTACCATGAACGTTTCAGCACTTTGTTGGGATGAACTCCCTACCCTCTATTAGAGTAAATAGAAGACAAAGCGGATGCCGCCGACTCTGCCCGTAGCCAAAAACCATCTCCTGGGTCATGATAAAGACTGAGAAGAGCCAAAACAGGAACCAAGGCCACTTTCAGTCACTCATACAAATGCAAAGACACGCATGGTCCTTCTGTCTTTTTATCCACATCCACGCACAGTGGTGAGGTCAGCCCAGGTCCCTCAGACATCCTGTGTTTCTGCACCACTCGTACCCTCAACTTCCTGTCTCTCACACCCAGAAACAGAGGGCCCTGGGAGGGATGGTCTCAGCCAAGGTCTACCCAGCCCACACCTCCAGACTTGTGTCTTATAATCAGTGAGGCTAACAATACCTACAGGCAGCCGCAGCAACCCCCATCCACTACGAGCCCTGTAGGTGTGGACATAAAGCTCTCTCGCACTTCCTCTACGACACTCTATCATTGTTCTTCTCCTTAAGGAAGCAGAGGAAGCGATCCCTCCCATTCCTTCCAGTCTTGTTCTCTCCTCCCTGGCAGGGATGTTTAGATTTCAGGCTTCCTCCACTGTGGTTCCCAGGTAGCGGTCGAGGACTACTGATAAGTAGTTTTGTCTGACGTCCTGCGGCTACGAAATCAACATCGGGAAAAAAAAACCTTCAGACAACATCCTAAACCTCTCAGTTTTAATCTTTGTTGGAGGTTTTAGAAGAAAGAGTCAGCGCTTAGACAAAATAAAGAGTTATAGTGACCCTGCCAATCAACAACCTATCTGACTGAAGGGCAGTGAGTAAACCCAAATAAGCCAGTCCAATCAGGGTTGGACCCTGATTCAGCAGAAGTGTGCACACATTAGGTCATGATAAGCGATTCGGAGGGTTGATGACCTTCTAAAAGCTAAAAATGGATTTAGTCTCCTCTATAAATCCAACTCAGACTTAAATAGACTCAGGGTATTTGCATTTCTGACCCTGGCTGTCCTCCCATAAATTTGTTGTGTGTCTTAAATAGCTAGATCTGAGGAAAACAACAATAAAACACACCAACAAAAGGAGTCCGAGCAGATTCCCATGACAGATGGAGACAAGAGCGACACAAAGTCTGGTGGTTTTTTAAAGGAATCCAGCTCATTCCATTGAGATCTTCTCCTTCTGTCTTTTTCACTCTGACTCAGTGTTCAATAAAAGAAAACACACACAACAAAGTGAGAAAAAATGAGCTTGTTTTACACACCAGCCCATCCCCATCCTCTCCTATGGTTCACACCATGCTGTGAGAAGAAAGCATAGCTGTGGTTAAGACCCCTTTTTATCACAAACACACATATTGTCTTTTATGCAACCGACTACATGCTATATCTTCCTCGGTGACAGTAGCCTCTGCAGACAAACACAGCTCTTTGCTACTG
This sequence comes from Echiichthys vipera, assembly GCF_963691815.1. Classification (NCBI taxonomy): domain Eukaryota; kingdom Metazoa; phylum Chordata; class Actinopteri; order Perciformes; family Trachinidae; genus Echiichthys; species Echiichthys vipera. The sequence continues at coordinate 24,017,665 of NC_139828.1, read as the reverse complement.
GAATCGCATGTGTACAACATAGACCAAACAAAAGATAGCCCAGTGAATGCACACACGCTTGTCCTCTGTGGCTGCGGTGTAGCTGTGCAGCTTGCCGTGTCGTCTGTGCCAGTTATCTGTGTGCCATCTCAGAAGGTTGCGTTAGAAGTCTCAGCTCAAAACCACATCAGTCACAGACACAGCACTTAAGACTTGCTTGGCAGGAAATGAAGTGCTTGAAAATCAAAGAGAGACAATTAGCAATGACTGGGGGGTTGGTGGGAAAAATAGCGAGGTGAGAGCCACACTGGAAATGACACTTTCACCAGGTACAACAAGGGCTGAGAACCATTGTTTATTTAGTGTAGAAATGAATTGTCAATTCATTGAGTATCCATTATCTGATTAACAGAAAATGATCTAGTAACATAATGATGAATCATTTGTGATCTAAAAGGAATAATTTGACATTTTAAGAAACACCTATTTGTATTCTAATTGAGAGCCAGATGAGAAGATCACTACCACGCTCCCCATAGACTCACAATAAACATACTATTTATCCGGAAGACTGGCTGTCATCATCTCTGCATGTACTGTTATTGACTATGTCAGGCATCCTCCGATAGCAATTGAAGTCGCAGTCATTATCCATCCTCAGGTTCTATTTATTTGACTCAAGATTTAGTAGCTTCTGCTCATGTGGACACATGCGAAACACAAGACATCAGGAGAGTGGGAGGTTCTGTGAGTGAAAACGTGACGTCACATCAGCTGACAAAAACAAAAAATGCCTCAGATTCCTTTTCCCACAAGGAATGCCACCACTATGGGCTTTGTTTCAGGGATGGTTTAGTATTCCAAAAAACATCAACTACAAATTGTACCTCCTCCCTTCTCGCTCTCTGTTCCACCAGCCTCCTCTGGCTGTGGTCCTGAGCTCGCCGCAGCTGGAACACTGGTCTCTGACTAGTGTGTCACTTTGTGGCCTGGATGCATCACATGTCCATCCCTTCTCTGCTTTTTCCCCTGCTTTTTATTCATCGCTTTTCCTTGGTCTGACCGTAGTGCAGCAGAAGGTTCACACAGAGGCTGGGAAATACCCACATCAAGCTCTCGTTGCATGACAATACACAACAACACACCAGAACTTCAACTGTCAGCCCACCGTGAGAACCGAGACCACCTCGTAACCAAGCTCGGGCCAGCCAGACCCAAAATATTGACTCTCTTCTCCCCTCTTCAGAGGTGCAGGAGTGGGAGGAGATGACTGGGGAGTTATAAGCTGGCAATTGTCTGTGTGTGTAATTAGACTGTTTGAAGAATGAAATGCCTCAAGGGTGCTAAACCCTACCCAACACCCACAACAGGTGGAATGAGGGAGAGATATTGACGCAAATGGGAGAGGACAGGAAGTGCACGCGCAGCTGTTCTGAAGAAAACAGGTGGAGTGCATCCATCCATCTCTAGGAGGAGTAAAATGGTGAAAAAAACTTTTCATAGAGCAGAGGGGGAGGAGAAATAAATAAGAACAATGTTTTTCCTTCAGTCAGTAAATCCCTTAATCACAACACTGCCTTTATTCCATGCCTCCCAACAATCTGTAAACCATTGTTTCTATGGCTCTTTGCATGTATGTGCTTGCATGAATGAATGTCTGTGTGTGTCTTATATATTCAAGAAAGTTTATTACTTACAGCCAGGTAGAGCATGGTAAACATTGAAAAAGAGGCATGTCCTGAGAAGAAGGATTTCCTGTGGAATAAATATTATTTTCAGTCAGTTTTTCAACACAAGTGTGTGTAAGAGTGTTTTTATACTGTGTATGTATTTTCTTTATATTGTGTGTGTATGGTGTCTAAACAAACCTGGCCTCCTGTACATCGCTCTCTTCGCCAGTGCAGGTATAGTTAGTGATGTATCCCAGTGAACAGTCGATGGTGGAGAAATCTGGTTTACACACATCTAAGAAGTGGGGCCTCATACGGCCCACTGACACCTTGGCAATGTCTGTAAATGACTGACTGACGGCACATCCAAAGAGGAACACACCCATCTGCAAGTTCACACACAGTAATGATTAGACATAATACCATAAAACCATCATTTTTGTGGCAGAACTGACATCTGTTGCACATATTTCACCTGCTGTTACTAGCAAGCTAATTAAGCTAACAATAGCTTCACAAATCGGTTGCAAATAATAAATTAACAGCATTGCTCTTGTATTGCAGTACAGAGCTAGATAGTCCTAGTGTTGTACAAATTATTAAAAGAAATGTAAGAACAATTTATCATTTCGTTCCAACATAAAGCTGTTTAGATTGCATAGTTGGACAAGGGTGAGATTTTTTGTTATGTTTCACTTTAAACATTACAAGAGAAAAGGCTTTTAGGACTGATGTGCGAATGTAACGCTGTCTCCCAAATCCAGTAGGATACATCATGGACAGACTTTTTAACGTTAGACTACACCAGAGTCCTATGTTCTTGATATAAACTAAAATTGTAGGAGATTGGTAAGGGCTACCATGACAGTTCAAATTGCAAACAAATGAACAAACGGACAAATGCAGATTGAATGGTGAAAATCCATTAAGGTACTGTGGAGATATCAATGTCAACACCAAAAGAAAAGAAAACTATCGGGCCCACAAATCTGAGGGTGTAGGTTTCAAGAAGTATTTTAGTAGGCTTTAGGCTGCAGGTGGGTGATTTCAACATCTGAACTAGAGAAACATGCATCGCTGAGAACATAAGACCCTTTGAAAGGTTTCATTAATGTGTCATATCAAGAGGATAATAAGCTGGCAAACATAGGACCCTGGGAACATAGAGCTACACTCCTGACAGTAAGCTAGTTAGCTGAACATGCTAATATTGGCACACTAAATGAGCAGACAAACACACTGTTTAATCCATTCTTCTTTTAATTTGATGAGATTAAAAAAAAGTAACAATATCCTCATCCAAACTCTTTAGTATCCCTGTTTTGACAGTCCTGTTCACATGGATTCAACATAAGTAGTCAAAAGCCTCACAGCCTGCCATACTAAAGTAAGGTTGCTAAGCTATGACATAAATATACTGTATGATACATACATTACAAAGCTATTGGACAATTTATGTTCAGGGGAGAGGTTTAATGAAGAGTCAATTATGTATGAAAGCACACAGTTATGGCGAGCTGACCTGCTTGTAGAGGGCTGCGACATAAGGATTCCCGACGAAAGACTTGGTTCCCTCATGTAGTTGGTGAATTCTGAAGCATTCTCCAATCACAATCTAAAAGAAAGGATTGCTTTTTGAGATAAAAAGGCGACACCGATCACAAATATAAGACACATTCTAGCTCTGTGACGCTGCTGAACCCTATAGTAGCTTTAGATGGAGATAACCATGCAGTAAAATATACAATGTTTGAGTGTGTATCATGCAGGAAATCTAATTTAATTCCAAGTCACAGTTTGTGATGTATGTGTAAAGGGCAGACAGGAGAGACAGAATGGTTGAGATACACACAAAGATAAACATATAGAATGAGCATGGCCTGCCTTTCCCTCAGGCAGTTTTGATGTGATGTGAGGTTATCAATGAAGTAATGATATGATAGGCCGTTTTATGCGAGATATGAAGGATAATGAGACGGTGAAGGCCAGGGAAAAGAAAAACATGAAAAGAAATGATCCAGCCTGTGTCAATATCTCAGTCTGACTCACCTGCCTTTGATAGAAGGAGGATTTCTATCAGGGCAATGGTCTGCTTTAAGGCTTAAGTTGAGTGGGCTAACCCTGAATCCTGTGGTATTCCAGCCAGACGGTTTTAAGTAGTGTTGGGGCCCATGGAAAGACCTCATCTGCACTGAGGGGGCTTACACCAAGCCAACCCTCGAGGCACAGATATGTCAATCACATCTGTACCACCTGGGGTAACTGACTGATGGACAGGCTGCTCTCCACCACTGACCACATCTTCCTTTCCTTCCTCTTTCCACACAAAGCTTCATTCTTCGGCCCAATCTCAGAAAATATTTACCTGCCCATCTCTGAGTCAGCAGACACTGAGAGGGCTGTGAATGCAAATTACTTTCACTGTGTGCACATCTGCAGGCTGAGTAGTTCCCAGACATCCTATCAATTTAATACCGATACATATTGTTTGTGTATTGTTAGGCCTGATAAACACACCTATCCTGCATATTGGGTGGTCAGCCAGCAGGCTCACAGCCAGAAGAAACAAACATGGTGGTGCATTAGTATGTTTGCTATTGTCAATGAATTGTTTTGATCTAAGCTTAAGATTAGGACCACAGGAGGCTAATACAGGACAGAGAAGTTTATTTGGGTTGTCAGCATTTGCATTCAAACCTCTCCTCCCCTTCGCTATCTCCCTCTCTTGGTTTATTGCTGTGTGTCTGGTTGTCTAAGTGCAGACAGGGCCTGTCATGGATATGGCAGGCCTCTCTGATCAGAGCAGAGGGCTCAATGGATGCTTGATGGGTTTATTTGGGTCGTCAATGAGTATGCTTATTGAACTCTATCTCACTGTAGTTAACTAACTTTCTCACTGTCAAAACGCAGCCTGTCAGACACAGATATGTCTGACCAGCAGGACTGCCGGGATTTCCCATGCAGCGAAGATAAACAAGAGGCCTAACTGGAATCTGCTACCAGTGCGTGTAAATGTGTGCATATATGTGTGTGTGTCTGCGTGAGTGAGCGTGTGTGCATGTGTGTGTTAAACGCAAAGTTGTCAGCATGGCAGTAGACGCCACTAATGAAGCACAGCTGTGTGAGACACACCAGCTTTGCCCACACGTGAACATGTGAGGGAGCTAACTAACATAGTCTCCTGGTTCCAATAAGCAGAAGAGCTGAGCTGGTACAGTGTTTGCATGTGCATGTGCATGTGCATGTGCGTGTGCGTGTGCGTGTGCGTGTGCGTGTGCATGTGCGTGTGTGTGGGCCCACCAAGCTGATGGGGAGAGGAGATGGCTGCGAAGCAACGTCTCAGTCTGGGAACTTGGAAGGGGTCTGTGCCACAGAGTCTGGGGGCTGTAAAGATCATCTAGCCTGCCTAACCACGTGGCACTAATTGACATACATACCGCACCACATGTCATTATAACATGTTTCCACTAACCCTGACCCCCCTTCTAATCTGCTGGTACTACACTGGAGCCTTTCCTTCTCTGGAGCAGGAGTCAAATCATGGGAATGAAGACTTCATGCCTTTGCTAACTGGTGAGATGCCTCAGGCTATCAGCGAAGCAGTGCGGGCATGGGAGAGAGCACTGACACATTCACCCGAAGTAATGTGCAGGGCACAGGGGGCATGGAGTCAGGGCGCAGTGATACAAGTGGGAGGTATGAGAATGGACCAGGAGCTTGTAAAATCTCATGCATGCGTCAGCAGCACACACAAAACTGTCTCTTGGGGGGCCTGTTGCCACTCATTTAGTATAGTGATGAAAACAGGCCATCACAAATGGCTTAAATGACTTAAAGTTGATACGGATGAAGTATGACGAAGAAAAACATTAAAGAATGAAAGGGTGGGACATAGAGAGCACATTTATAGCAAAAGACTGGATTATTTTAGAAAACGCTGCATGATAAGAAATCACTCAAACTTTTTGATCAAGGGGCTATGTTAGTGAGACTAATCTATCGGACTAAGGTATAAGAGTTAAAAAAAGGTGACTTTAAATTGGAGTAAAAGCAGCAAACAAAGGGAGGTGTAAAGGTCGACTTACAGAGAAGATGGCAATAAGAATGCCAACACCACAAAGCACGGCATCGCTAATGGTGTCTCCCTCTTTTCGGGGGAAGCGGATGGACTCGTCCGAACAGTAAAACCCGCGCTGGTACGGCTTTATGGTGCTAGTCTCAATGATCAGGAAAGGCAGGCTAGCTACAAAAGACACAAGGAAAGAGAGGAGCAAGGAGAGAGAAAGACAGGTAGAGGGAGAGAAGAAAGAAAGCATAAAAGCACCAGGTCAGTGACACAGACATATACAGAGGAGAACAGGGGGAGCACAAGGAGCACGCTGGCACCAGGGGATTGCGGGATATGGCAGAAGTGGGTGGGGCTAAATGGTGTCACGTATGATCAGCTTACAGTGAAGGAGTGATGCATTTCAGATGCAACTTACACCATAAATGACAGACTATGACTGAGGAGTACATCAAGTTTTCTGAAACTTAGCTTTGACACTCCTTCACAGCTACCATCACGGACCATCAACCATCCCCATTTCTGCCTCCCCTAACACCGAGTGCTCTATGTGTTGGGGACTTACGGACACCGCGGGCAGTGTCAAGCCAACAGAAGTGAGCACTGAGGAGGGGACGGTGCTCCTCTTGTAGGGGTATCTCAGGCTGGAGTCACTGCAGTAAAGACCCCTCTGGTATGGACGAACAGATGTACGGTGCAGAACCAGGCTGGGCAGCATAGCTACACGTACACACACACACACGCACATGAATGGATGTATGAACCCACGCACACACACAGGCTGACTCGCAGACATACTAATACAGGGAATCACACTGCAGCATACAGCTAACTCCACTTACCTGTGAGCTGAAGAAAGAATATCACATTAAAGACACACTTTAACAGTCAGTCACAGGTGTGTGTGTGTGTGTGTGTGTGTTGTGAGCTCATGCTAACATAAACCAGGCTGTTTACTCAGCAAACCCCTTCCTGCTGCTCCTGTTGACAGTGTGACAACAGGGTATAGAGAATTGAGGTTTATTCTTTAGCATTAGACCCCCAGCCCCCCCAGACAGAGCAAACATACACTGACATTCAGGGGTAGGGGTCCATTATTGGAGATAAAAGAAACCCACCAACACAGGTACTGTGTCAATACATTGTTAGAAATGTATATTTACGAATTGCAGGGGAAGCGAGTGCCATTCTAGGTTGAGTGTTGAGATGTTATTTTTGATAGAAACCATTTCTATGAAGCTACTGTCAGCAACCAGTTAGCTTAGCTTAGCAAAGAAAACAGAAAAACCGCTATAGCATCGTAACAAATTCCCGGTTTTGTATGTATATAAAAATTAGATGTGGGATAAGGGATGCAGGTATTTAATCCGTAATAATGACCCATTGGCTCTTCATTATCCTGCTTATTACATGGCCATCTATTCCCTTCTTCTATTCTGATGAAGGGAAAATAAAATCTCCAAATCAAAATACTACTAATACAGGCGTGTAAACTCTGGCTGGGGCTTTCCTTTAGGGATTTTAAAATGTGCGAATACCAAGAAAAACATAACTAAGCCCACCCAACTCTGGAACATTTTTTCGCATGAGAGCATGCTTGGCGTGTGTATATGTACGAATGTAGTAGCTCATAAATAGAGGGAGCTCAAGACACAAAGGCGTCCTGAAGACTCATACACAGACACACCAACATATACATTCAACATCAGACTGCACAGAAATTTCTCCCACAAGTGGTTCATGCGGTGAGCTCACATCACAGGGATTTTTGACATTTGGGTCATAGTCAGAAATCTACTTGTGAATGTTCCTAATGCGGCTGAGAACCGCAGCCAATTTCTCAACAGTGATGGGAGAGGGAGATCGTGTTACTGGTCTGTCGTGAAAAACACAGCGGTCACCAGTAACCATTCGCAAGACCTCAACACACACTTTCTTATGCATTCTTGTGGACACATACTCAAAGCTCTCATGGGCTGCTTAACATCCACACTGTGACATCTGTTCCTCTTTGAAAGCAGAAAGTGTTGTCTCAGGTGTCAATAAGTCCACACTAATATGGCAAAATAGGGAAAAAAATGCTGTTTGTCTTCATTTCATCCTTGCTTTTGCATTAATAAAAGTGGTGGTGGTTTTTGGTCATACCTTTAAAAGCACTGACGTCAACTTTAAAACTCAACTTTCTACATGGTCTAGGAGTCCTTAAACTACAGTATGATCTAAAGCTCCAGAACAACTTCTAAATGGATCTTGAAATTTTGTCAACTAATGATTTACAATGTCTTCAAAAACAGCTACAAGCCAATAAAATACTTAAAATACACTTTTTTCTATTGTTGTTGTTTCAGTAGATTCAAAGCAAGCTGTCTCTTTCTCCAGTGGTTCGCAGAGGGCAGCAGACGGGATGGTCACTGAGGCAGACACCTGCACAAACACCAGGGCTGGACAGGCTGCTGGTGGGCCAACACAGGGCTGGGCCAGGCTCTGGCTGTGTCTAGGAACCACACTGTCCACACAACAGGCAGGGTTAGCTTTGGGTGAGCCTGTTCACACAGAGAAACAGGGGCAACATGCGTTTCTGTTTCCGTCTTTTAGCCTGATCCCTTGTATGTGCTTCACTTTTGTGACCCTCTGGTATCCCTTAGGTCAAATTGACCCAGAGCATATTTGGGTCTGAAGTCTGAAACAAAATTTTACTTCATAAACAATTAACATATAATGTCTTGATCTCAACTTTAAACAAAAGAGATAACATATATGTCTAGTAATTGCAATTAGTCTCTACTAGAACAAATTAAACAACGGAAGTGTGATTTGTTTTTTTGTGGCTGTGGTAAAGGTGGACACATGAAAGAGGGTAAAGAGTGGGGGGCAGTAAGAGCAAACAGATTCTCTGTGCTTAGATTATAATAATGTATTATGTCCCTGTGAACTTGGGCACAGTTTATACCTCAAACAGTGTGTTAAGTCCATGTACAAAATGAGTTCTGTTGGGTAAACACTCATCTGGGTAAAACAATTTTTTTTAAAGTTGGATCATGCTTTCACTCATGCCAGTCTTTGCTCTGCTTTTCCATTTTCTCCTACTTCTCCTACCCTCTCTTTCTCCGTCCCTCCACTCTGGTCTACTTGTGGAGGGGGGATTCACATGCTAATGAGGAGAAGTGAAAAGAGGTCATGGGCTTAGCAGACATGGGGAACCCACTCACACATAAACAAACACACACACACACACACACACACACACACACACACACACACACATGCAAACTGGTGCTTAACGACTAAACCGAAGGAGAACACCATGGGAAACTCAGGAGCTAACCAGCTGAGTGACAGAAAGAGGAAAGTGAGAGCGATTGAGCACCTCAACACTATCTATTGAGAATTAATGAAAGCCACTCTGTCTGCATGCCGCCCAGCCTTGAGGTGCCAAGCTGTTTTGTGCTGCCCAACCCCAATGACATCTCCCTGAAAACAGCCTGGTATGTGGGCATACCACAATCAGTCCATGAACCTCTCAGCACAAGCTAAAACTCACTGCAGACCATCTCATCTGCAAGCAGCGGTGGGAAGAAATATGACCTCTTTAATGGTAATGGGATAAAGAGCCGGTGACCTTCACAGGGCCCGCTGACCCAGAGAGAGAGGAAGAGAGAGGAGGGGGAGTGTCAGAGGAGAGAGAGATAAAAACAGAAAGGGAAGAAAAAGAAAGAGGTCGGCTGGGCTGTTGGCAAAAGCCTGTGGTGCGTCAGTGAATTAAAAAACAACTATTTTACAAGCGCTATCATGAGGTCATGCCTGAGATTCTCAAAGCCTCGCTAAAGAAGGGGAAGCACCTGTTCTTCTTTACTTCTACTGACACAGTGGTAATGAAAGCTGTGTGTTCACTTTTAGAGCCAATGAGCCCTAGAGCTATCAAGCCCCTCAACTGCTTTTAAATGGCACTAACACACGTCTGAGAATAATTGAAGCCTAAAAAAAAACTCTATGGAGAGAAGGTGAAAGCGAGTGGGAGAGATTGAGATAAAAAGTTTGGAGAATGCAGCAGGAAGAAAAAAAACATCCAAAGTGGGTGGCTTGGCGAGTTTGGGGAACAGTTCTATTTGTTTTATCAGATTTTGTCATGCATTTCTCTCTTTGAGTCTGAGGAAACTGCTGCAGGCCACTAAAGACTACCTTCTACAGGTCAGAGAGAGAGAGAGAGAGAGAGAGAGACAGAGACAGAGAGACAGAGAGAGAATGTGTGTAAAAGAAGAGAGAGAGAGACGTATTTATTTGGCTGCATGAATCAGTGTTTATAACCAGAGGTCATGACGGGGCCTTGTGTGTGTGTAAGTGTGTGTGTGTGTGTGCATGCCGCTGTATGTATTTTCCACCCGTAAATCCACTCACATGTTCACGCACCACTGCATGCTAGAAATCATGGCACAAAAGTATGTTTGCGTGTGTGTATGGTATGCATGTTTGAGCATTTAACTTTCTATATGTAGCATGCTATGCAAGTGTGCGTGCGTGTGCATGCATTTGTTTGTGACAGAGATTATCTAGCCGGCGCCCGTTTGATTGGCTTTGGAGTTAAATTTGGTATAGCTAGTTAGCTCTTAGATTAGCAGGTCTAATGAGATCTGATTTGTACATTTCTCACATACATAAAGGAAGAAATGTGTTTCTTTTCAGGTCATTACACAGTTAGAACTTGTTAGGGTTTGCATTTTCATGCATTTCAGCGGTACTCATTAATATTAAGTCCAAAGTTCCTGTGTCCTGCAGGGTTAGGATCAGCAATCTATTATTTTCTCTCATATTAAGACTGACTGTACATGCCAGAACAGGACACAATAGCTATTCTTAAGGCAGCTAATGCTCTGTGGCAGTCAAAAGGTTAATTCACCTTGACATGGCACTAATGTCCCTGTAGAGCAACACCTGCGTGTCTGCTGAGATTATCAAGGCAAAGCTCCCTGTTCTCCCATGACTCTCCCCTTTCTGGCTCTCTATTGACATTTTAATGGGCTTTCGTGGCTTTCAGGAGCAGAATTAGAATGATATTGTGATTACGGTGAGCGAGCTGGAGTGTCAGCAGTCAGTGTGAGGTGAATGGGAGGCGGAGCTGGGCAGAGGAAGAGGTATTGTGGCCTGCTCTAATGGAGGATTTCCTCCTCCTGTCTCTCAAGCACACCATGTGACCCGTCCTGAGCAAGAATTCAGGGAAAGGTTAGAGAGGGCGGAGGCTGGGGGGGGGCTTGACTCTGTAGACTGGCCAGTCAATCAATCATACTTTTGTCTTCTTTTCCTCTTTGATTTTTCTCACTTCACTGCAAATATTCAGATAGCAGTTAGAGAATTAGTGGCTCAGCTCAGACCTGACAGTATGGCTGTTTATCAAACCTCAGTGTTTTTTGGTGCGTATTGTTGTTTTTTTTGTTTGTTTTCTTTTAAACCTGGCATAGAATATCTGGTTAGATGCATGAGAATTTAGACATAATTCTTGTAGAACGGCTTGTTAAGAAAACTGTGGGTTTTTTTGTTAAATGAAATAGAAGATTTTTCGAAAAAGTACTTTGATTGATTTGTGTAAGATGTATTGTAAACAAACTTGATAATAGACTCATCATTTAGAAAAATCACAGACATTTTCTGTTTCCAGAGATTCTCTGATCTAAAAACTTACTTCTTTTCTCAGTTTGTACAAAGTTGTTAAGTTTATATCTTTGGGTTGGTGACTGGAAGACGAACAATTACAAAACATATATACTTAATAATACTTGTGGAGGGCATGTGTACTATTTTCTGACATTAGTTGCAGCCCTATTTGTGACGTACTACTGTAAACCAAACACAAGATGTATACAAAAATGTTTTCCCGTCTTTTAATCCCTTTGCATAACACATTCTCTCGCTAGAGACAATAAAACAACCTGATCTGTGTGTTTGTGCTTGTTTTTTTGTTATGACAGAGAAACCTTGCTGATGTGTACAGATCCATTACCTTCATTTGTCTATTTAAGGCCAATCCCAGTCTCTTGAGGAAACTTTTGGCATACTTCTATCAATTCAAGCTCCACATCCACACACAGCCTGCAACATAACGTGCGTCGCTAAAAGACCCATTGGTGGTAATTTGATATGTGTGTGACTCTCTGTGTTGGTAAGAAGAAGAGACAGAGAGAGTGTCTTTGTTCACTGACTTGCATTAGCAGAGCCCTCCGGTCTATTCATTTGGATAAAGGCCCTCTTCCAGCAACAAGTCACAGTGTAATAGCATTGTGTGTGTGAACAGTGACAGCGTGTGTGCTGTTTGAGTGTATTCGATAAGAGTAAGGGATCAGAGAGATTGAGTGGCTCAGTGCCCGGTCCACTTGTTGTTGGACATTGTTCTGCCAAAACAGGGCAGGTGAGCAGGGGGGAAGAAAAAGTTGAAAGGTTGGAAGGTTTCCACTGACATACAGTGAGATTTCCATGTCTTTTGAGAAAATGAGGATAATATGTCCCCTTTAACTTCTCTAAATTACCTTGTGCTCTTAATATATATGTTAACATCTAGAGAGCGCACACCCACCCACTCATCAGCATTCAACTAAGGGGCGCACTCACACTTGGCCCGCATGATCCTTTCCGTGGTTTAGCAAGAGTTTCCCCTCTCCCACTTCCCCCGGGGCCCAGGCCCGCTTGTACTCACGTTACTTGAAATGATCAGGGCCTTGGCTCAATTGCTTCTTGCTTATACATAATCACCCCTCGGAGATTTAGGGCGCACTCATGCTGTCCATCTGTACCTCACCCCATGCTTAAGGGTAATTGTCACCCCCTCCCTCTTCCCCCACGGACCAGGCCTGTTTGTACTCACATTACTTGAAATGATCTGGCCGTGCTGCGGACGCGTATTGCTTGAACGTCATCACCCACCCATCAGAGATTTAGTTTTGAGTTGCTTTGGACATTTCATCTGATAAAATCTGCTGGAAACACTCCACCTCTGCATCAAACCACCGCAAACTGTTGGGCAGCATATTATTAAATGTCTGTTGCTGGAAACAGATGCATATAAACAGACATCAGGACCGCCGTCTGCCTTGTGCAAGCTTGCCGTACCTGGGTCGGGTATGGTTGTACTCACACTGGTCAAATTAATTAGACTTTAGCTGTGAAGCGTGCTTGGGCACGGTACGGCTGGACAGTGTGAGTGCGCCCTTAGTTTTTTCTGAATGATTTTGAATATTTTCATCTGACAGATCCGCAGTAAAGACTCCCAGACCATCGCAAACCCTTTGGCTGCATCTTTTTAAATGTCGAATAGACAACAGGACCACAGTCATTCCCCTTACATGTGCAAATGCTAATGCTCTTACACGTGCATCCGTGCGTTTCTAAAGCCCCCCTCTCTCAACCTGGCCATGGCTGGCAAGCGTGTTGTGCCTGGGCACAAAACAGTTGTACTCACACTGGTCAAATGAACTAGACTTGTGTGTGTGACGGACAACCTCAGCTATCGTCTGAATAGGTTCCAGCAACTGAGGTAATTGCATTGCTCTCAGGTAGTGATTTGTCCTGACCAGGGATGAGCTCAGATTGACATGGTTTGGGATGAATTTACAAAAGGAGGGTTGAACAAGGGTCAGAATACTTTTGTGTGACCCAGGTCCATGGTGAGAAAGGGGTAAAAACCACTGCTGTGACTTCTGGGGTTTTAAATACAGCCTGTCGAGCAGATGCCTCGGGTGTTCGGAAATTTGTCACACATCCAACACAACGCAGTGCTGTAAGCCCACACAGTTCACTTTATCCGTAGGTCAGTGAAGCCTATGTGAGTATGTGTGGACTTCTAGACATTCTGGAACAGGGTGCATAGGTTAGCTGAGGTTCATGACAGGCCCTGGAAGTAGCTAAAGGGCCAAGGGTCAAAGGTGAGGGATGTGACATAGCTCTAGGATTATACTGCAGCATACAGGAGCACATGCCGCTATAACACTGCCTATTATATCTGTGAGAGTGTGTGCCCATGTGTGTGGCTATGTGGGTGTTAGAGTGGATTACTGTGGTTCCACTGGCAACTTCAGAAAAGCCTTTCTCAAACATTTTTAAGTTGTCGACCACAAAGGGCTTTAAAAATGCTCGCACAATCCAAATAAACAAACTTGGCTCCATAAAAACCACCCAGGGTTTAGCCAAACACCTAATCACTGTTTAGTAAAATGTAAATGTATAAACACATACACTCACAGATACAGATGTTTGGCCCTGGGTTGTCCTTTGTTTCCACAAGCTGCTGATGTGTCGCACACATGTACAAAGCTCACAAATACACACACGCACAAACACACACAGGAGTGGCTGAGGTCAGCAGAGTGGTGTGCAGAGTGAATCCCTGTCCCTTTTCCCCCTCTGTGTGGATTCTGCAGCGACCGGGGGGCCGCTGGCTGAAGCATGTGCTTACTCAGAGAGATTTTATTCACAGGAATAAATGCCCTTTTACACACAGGCATCTGTTGGGACACTCTCTGGGGTACTTTAACCAGCAGGCACCTGCAAGGGCAGCCTCGCTTCTGAATGCTGCTGCTGGCTCCGTGTTGTTGTTGGCTTGCAGGCATATTTGGAGAGATGTTGGATTCAACACTGTTTTGTGGGAAATCAACTCTGGTCCACATTAGCGAGCAGAGGATATTTATAATGTGTTTTAAACAGATCAGTTACAACTCATCAAGGCATTCTTAATGCTTGGCTGCACTGTCACTTGAAAGAGGAGGACAAATGCACAGCTGCTCAAGTGAAGGGAAACTTGAGCAGTGCCCAGGGGCCAGATCAGGCTATTTGACTGGTTGGATGGGTGGCTGGCTGGCTGGGCGTTTCTCTGTTGTTGTCATAATGGCATTATTACCCCCTGGGACAAAAGCCTGGCTGCGAAGAAGAGAGCTGTGTGGAGTCTTTGAAACCTGACACCTCTGTCTGGATAATGCTCTCCTAAACTTCACTCCATAGTTTCCTGCTTTTCTTGCACTCCTCATCTTCATATGCTGCTCAAATATCCTGCTCAACTCTGTGCACATGACGGGCCGTGTTTATCCGAAAACAATTGGTGTTAAATTGGGGCAACAGTTGAGCATGTTTAGTGTTGCAGGGAGCCTCTTCAGTTCAGTTGGCCTCTTCTTTGTATGTAAACAGGATAAGGCTCAGTGGCTGCAGAGCAGATAAGGCCTGCGCCAATAAAGATGCTGAGCTGATTACTATCCAGCGCTGGCCACAGCTGAGCAGATAAGCACTACAGTCCACAATCCAGTAAACAATAGCGCTAGAAGCAGCACCAGCCATAAACCAGTGACAGATAATCAAGCAGCCTTGAGTGTCCATCGATGAGGGTCTCTCACTCTCTCATCTCTACCTCATTCACTTTTCCAGTCCCTCCCTCCCGCCTCCCTCCATGTCATCCTCCTTCTGTCTGCCACCGGCCTATTGGTCCTTGTTACCGCAACAAAGAGCGCTGAGATGCATCAAAAGGGGTATTGTTCTCAGTGAAATCTCCCTGACCCACCAACCCCCCATCTCTGGATGCGCACAGCATGTGAACACACACACACACAAATAGAGAGGACTGTAGTGGGCAATGTAGTAAGAGAAAGTGACAGACAGAGGGGCCTGTGTAACAGCAGGGAGGAGGCCCAGGCTAGGACAGTGTGGTGGAACAGAGAAATGCAATGGGGCCTACAGCTCTCAGCCTGCTGGTTATGATGATGATGATGCCTCTGAACTCATGTACATCAATTGCTCCTAGCAGCATTGTTGTTTGTTTTTTTAAGCTGTTGCTCCCATGTTAATACTGCTCATACATATGATCCTGGAAAGACAACTGTGTGGGAAAACCTCAGAGTTTGACGCTTTTTAATGAGTGCATTGCCCACACACAAAATATCACTAAATTTACCTTTTTATAACACTAGCTGAAAACTCAAACATAAGTTTAAACACATGCAAGAATGACTGCCAACTAAATTGTATGATAGGGTACAGCCCAGTAATCCTGCTTTATCTAAATAAGCACTTTGAGGGTGTCTATCTAAGAGGGATATAATCATAGATGACAGAGACGGCAGAGGCAGAAGCTTTACTACACTATTGTTGTCAACGTGTAAACTACAAGCTGTTGTTCATCTATTGCCAAAGTTTACTCTTTTATTGTGCAATTTAATTGTTTCATATCAGTCGACCCGATGCCTTCGGCTTTTCCCACGGGAACCACATGGGGATACACAGAAACACATACAAGTACACATCGGGCCGCAGATGGCTCACATATGCTACCGAAACAGAGGCATGGCAGACATAAGCGTGCACATACATAGACTCTTTTAATCTTCAGGCCGACCATAGAGTCCATCTAATGACAGCCCTGGGCGCTCCCTCTCACTCATAAACCCCAGGGGAAACACACATGCCCACACACCTCTAATCGCAGCCCTGCACAGACATAAACACCAGGAGTTTGCCATTTAACTCATGCGCCAGCAGAAACATGTCACAATGTCAGACTGAAAATGTTACACACACACACACAGTCTAGCCGCAATACCACCACTACAGAAATATACACAAAAATGCATACTTAAAATGACATACATTCTTCAAGCACTAGCAGCCCTGAGGCCACCACTGTTGTCATGAACATCTACTGATTTTATCTAGTTATATAATCCAATGATGGTCTTCTGCCAGAGGACCCTCCTCACCTTCTTAAAAGCCCTAACCTCGCCTCGTCCTGCAGCCATAACATTAACACACACCACAAGCCTCCCCCTAAAGCCACAGATAACACAAAGGCATACATACAGTGATGTAATCACATCGTAAATACCATACCATATATTGGCTATTTGTCAGAACTGAATCTTGAGAGTGATGTTACATATTCTTCTGTGAATGTCCACTGAATGTCTTGTGTGTGAGTGCAGGAAATGTCATGCAGAGAGCACTGCAGGCACTTGTTCTACATCAGTCTCTTTTCTGCCGGACCTTTGACCTTATACAACAAACTGAAGAACAGACTGACAAGGAGCATCAACAGTGGGACAAAGAACATGCAAACAACTTCAATACATCTCTTATATACACATGGGCCCTCTGGGAGCTTGGGACAACTTAATGGCAACTAGTGGAAAGTGATGTATTTTGTTGACTGTTACAATAGCCAAATTAGTGATGCTTGACATGGCAGACTTGGCATGTTTTTCCCCCCACTTAATCCCACCTTTCCATCTCTCTCCCAGTGTTTATCTAGCCAGGTATAACAGACAGAATTGTGCAGAATATTGCCATTAGAATAAGATCGGCAGCTTTAGATTGGAACCTGTGTTTGGGTTTGTGTGTGAGTCCTCCCACTTGCTGTGTGATTACAATTTTCTACTTGACATTTAGTAAAAACTACTCATCTTGTTGTTGTCAGGCGGATAAGATTCTACGCATGCACTAAACTAACCACATCTTACATCGTATTTGGCTACCAAAGCTTTTGCATTTCTCTCCCTTTGTGAGTTAAGAAGAGGGAAGACAAGCTCAAGTGGAGAGGGAGCAGAGAGGGAAGGAAGGGGGAAAGAATGGAAATGGGCTGTCAGGCAAAAAAAAAAAAAAAAGTACAGGATTTAATTTCACAACCACACCTACCTCCGACCGACACTACCTTTCCGTTTCCCACCCTTTCCTGAGCAACACTATGCACACACACACACACACACACACACACACACACACACACACACACACACACACACACACACACACACACACACACACACACACACACACACACACACACACACACACACACACACACACACACACACACACACACACACACACACACACACACACACACACACACACACACACACACACACACACACACACACACATGCACACACACACACACACACGGTGTGCCCCCTGGTTCATTCGTTCCCAAAATTGCACCAGATGTCACATCAAGAGTCTTTGGCCAAGACACTCCAGCCAGATGAAGAATTTGAGAAATTCTGGAAAATATTTGGAAAGCGGCTCAGGATTGAAGTGGCTGAGGCATGGAGAGGTAGAGGTTAAACCTCTGCAGCTTTAATGAGGGGCCGTGTGACTGACTGCTGTAATGCTATAGCAACTAATGGAGAGGCAGGAGTTAAGTAAGAGCCATATAGGGTTAATGCTCCAGGGCCAGTTATGAAGTTGATTCTCCATGGCCAAAAGGTTACACTCCTCTGTGCTGCTAATTAACAATCTCCACGTATGTCATCAAACACCTGACTGTATCGCAGATAAAAGTGGATAACAGGAAATCTGAGAGGCTGATGGAAAAAAGGCAATCTTGAGCCTATATATATTGGTCACTATGGCAACACCCAGACAGACTTTGTAAAGCTTTGGAAGTCAATGGAGCCAGTCCTGGATAATCCATGTATATATTCTGTAAAAAAAAAAAAGGCCCCTGCAGCTCAAACTCTGATTGGCTACCAAATCCAGACAGACATGAGTGTACGCACTCAAGCAAACACACAATGCATTATCTCCTTTGCATTGTGTAAAAGTTAATCTGGGTTTAGGTGAGGCTACTTTTAGAGGTATGTTTTCCTGTAAACTCAAGTGGACGTCTTTCCACGAAGTGTTTTCACAATAAACATCCACTTTAACCGGATGATAATAGGCTGTCCGACTGTGTATAGCCATGTTCAGCATGTGAGACAGAGAAAATAGGAGAAGAATGAAATTCAGTTTGCGGTGGAGTTTGTGTATTTATAGTGAGTGTATGGCGTTTGTGTGTGTGTGTGTGTGTGCTCCTTATAGCATCACTAAATCAACTCTGCTGCTCAGTAAGAGTGGAACCCGAGCCAAAGTGAAATCAGCAGATGATTCTTGGGCTCAGCTGCCAAAATCGTACGCTGTTCTCTGGTCTCAGCGGTTGAGTGCTTGGTGAGCACTCATCATAATTCTGACCCTGCTGTGTTGATGAATCATGATTAGCAGAAGAAACATAAAAGGAGGCCCCTTTTTTAGTTTGCACACATGTGTGTTATTATAGAAGGCCTCAGATGGCCTTTATGCAAACACAATCATTAACCGTGCCTCAGGGTGTGTGACTGTCGGGCAGATCGACAACCTATAGAAAGATCACTGCAATGTGTGTGTGCGTGTGTGTGTGTGTGTGTGTGTGTAGCACCAGCTGGCAGATAGGAATTGATAAAAGGTAAAGAGATATGTATGCATTAACAAGCTGTTTAGTGTACACTCTTTTCTGATGCGCACACTGAGCATTCTTCTGAGCCCTCTACACACCCCCACATTCCTTGTTCCTCATTCAGGATACCCCCCCCCCCCGCTTCTGGTCTTTCTCATTCTCTCTTTTAACCCCCTGTCCCTCCACCCACTGTAACCCCCATGTGTAACCCCCCCACCAAACCACTAAAGTGGGCCAACCAATCACCACTGAGCAGCCAGATTGTGTTTAGCATGACAAAGAAGAATCTGTGTGACCATTTGTGTCTACATGCTTACATGCATTGTGTGTGTCTGTGTGGTGTGTTTACGTGTGTGTGTCTGTGTGTGTGTGTGTGTGTGTGTGTGTGTGTGTGCGCGTGCATGCATGCGTGGTGTGTTTACGTGTGTGTGTGTCTGTTTGCATGTGGCAAAGAAGAACTTTTTTTTTTTTACCAGAGAAGGAAGTTGGTTCATGCAGGAAATTCGCTCCACATGTCCTCAAAGCTCATCTGCATTTATATGGGTGCAGATGAAACAGTGTATCCGTGTCTGAGGTCTTAATAAGCACAGCAATATAAACCCACTGGAAAACTTTATGTCTGTCATGCATATCTGCTTCTACTGCACGGCACTTAGAATGTGGAGTTAATCCGAACCCCTTTGTTACATCTTGGGTGATAAAATCCTGTTCCTGTGTGGCGACGTTGCATATTATTACTGTTGATGCTTTAGTTTCTCCGTATTAAACTGTTGGTGTCCCACCTGCTCCTCTAATGTCTGGTCAGCCACACGTCTGCCTCTCCATCTCTCTCTTTTAGATCGGAGAGGCATTCCCCTGCCACAACACATGCTTAAGCAATTATTACATGCACTCCCCTGGACAGAGAGGGCTAGATAGAGAGAGAGAGAGAGAGAGAGAGAGAGAGAGGGAGTAATTTGAAGTGGAGTGATCAGGGGCAGCTGGCCAGGGATTTGCAGGGTTCTGGGAGAGAATGTGTAGAAGTTAAGCGCAACTCCCATAATCCTTTTCTAAAAGAGAGAAAGGGGAGATGGAGGGATTGAAAACAAAGAGAAGAGAAAGGGGGGCCACTGGAGCTAGAAACTAAAAGGACTGGGCTACAGTGACAACAGCCAAAAACAAATCGGCTATCAAAGCAACACACACGCACACATAAAAACAGCACACTGTATCTGGACGAACGCTAGCGGAATAACAAGTTAGGACTAACACTCAAAAGTCTACATCACAAACAAGTTGTCTGAGGGGGGTAAAAGGGGCAGTAACCTCCTCTGGTTTGGTGACACTTTCATCAGCTATGGATCAATGCCTTCATTACGCTTTGATTTTTACTTCAGCCACGTTACATCTCTATGTATGGACAGCTCTGTCTGGAATGGCACCTCTGGAGGTTTAGGGTCAGATGAACAAGGTTATGAGGGCACAGGAGGGGTGTCACACGCTATTTAAAAAGGGCAGTAAAGGGGCAAGTTACAACACTTCAAAAACATTTATGCCCCCCAGGCATGTTGACAGGCACCAGGAGCATCAACTGCTCTGGCCCCAGTGATGCTCTGTGGACTTTTAAATGATCAGTACATCTTGTGATGACAACATTTTCATCTGGCTGTGCAGATGAGAATAACCATACACGTGTCAGTAAATCAGCAGAATGTCAAAGTTGTACATGTAAATTGATTGCTAAACACTCATGTCATGTCTGGGTTGTTTCATTGTGAGATTGACCTATAAACTGTGTATTTTTAACAATGTGGGGGGAAAAGCCTGAAGTGTGGCCAGTGTTGTCTTTCCAACACACCACCCCAAGCACTGGGGTGGTGTGTTGGAACTGGGTGATAAGGGGATGTTGCAGATTAAGTTGTCTTGTGGTGACAGATAACAAGCAATACTTTTAAAACGATAAGACTTTTACTGCCAACCATCAGAAAGCGCGGGTCCTGTTTAATCTATTTATTGTTTCTACGGTTTTGTGTGTGGATCCAGAGTTAAGCTGACTCCTGGCATTGTCGTCCAAATCAGCTGATGTGAGCCAAAACAATTCAAATTGGAACGGAAAGTATCATTTATATTATAACTCAATTCATAAACTTACCAAGTAGAAGACAGAGGATGTCGAGCGCTATTAGCAGCTTCTTCTTACTGTTGTCAACACCATTGTTGTTGTTTAACGTAGAGGTTCCTCCGTTCCTTGTCTCTTGGGCCATTGCTTTCTCATACATGTACTTTTGCATTTGAGAAGTCCCCGTTTCGGCTCAAAATCCCACACCACGCGCTAAGTGAAGAACGTCTGGCAGGCTCACAAGTCCTCAAAAGAAATGTCATGCAATTAAAACGGGAAACAAATGTCCCAACTCGGAGGTCTCATAAAGTTGCAGATCTGCTGATGTCTCGTTGTCTCGTATTTCAATTTTACAAAAACGGCTAAAAAAGATCTATATATGTATATATATATATATGTAACTGATATTCGGTGAACGGACCCGCGCCACGGACTCAAGGAAGAAATGTTGCCTGCGCTCGAAATGAATGGAAAGCCCGCTCCCCTTTATCGGTCTTGGTTCAAAGACTTGGAGTGAGTGAGAATTGCGCTGCGCATCGACAGCCGCTCTGGTTATATCAATCCTTCTTCTCCTCCTCCTCCCCCTGCTCTCTTCAAGTTCCCCCAGCAGCTTCAAGGCTCAGCCCTCTGCTAGCGGGTAATCACCTCCATCCCTGCATGGAAAACTTTCTCAGACTGGTGACCAGGAGGGGGCAGAGAGCAGCGCCCCCAGTGGTTACGCGAGGTATGACAGGCGCACTACACTGATGGAGGTTGGGAGCGTTTCAGAGTGGTTATGCTATTGGAGATGCCCATCTCGGGAATAACGAAAGCATATATTTATTGATTTACAATTAAAATAGAAATAGTCTGTTTCATTTGTTTATGTTGAACGTTTTACATTGAAATATGACGAAATAAATACTGCCCATTGGAAAATATTAAAGTCAAATACATGTTTAATTATTAATTACATCCAAAGCAAGATGATAGTATTTGTGTATGTAACGCATGCGAGAGCAAAACTCTATGGTATATATATCTATACTAAGTATAGCTGTGGCCAGTTATCCAAGACAATGTGTTGGTCTATTTTAAGGCACATGATTCAATGCTTCTTTTTTAACTTTTATAAGAATCCATTTCAGAGGACTCAAGCCTTGATATAGGCTACACAAGTCAGGAGCTGAAGCAGTTTCAAGAGTCATAGCGGACATTGGTAATTTAAACGTGCACTGCCATCTAGTGGTTAGAAATGAACAACTCTTTTTTTGCAACTCGTCCATCCATTCGTTTTACTTTCCCGACCTATTCTACCCAGCCAGCACACTGTGTCACAGAAAGTTAAATGGAAGATTTCAACAATTTGTCACTTTAAATAAAACCCGAGGCGTTTGTTTTTATATGCCTACTGTAAAACATCTGATAGTGATGCGGTAGAGATAGAGATAGGGGCCAGCACAACCAGATAGGCCCATATGACGCTATTATGTGTGATAGTATGACCGTGATGTTTAGATGTACATATTTGTGAGAATAATAATGAAACTACTGAGATGACAGAGCTTGGTATAGGCCATAAAGGTAGCGACACTGCTCCTAGACAATGGGTTATGAATACAAAACAAAAACTCATGTATTGCTCTCCCGTTAATATTTCATTAAACAACACTCCTATGATATATAGTATAAAAACAGATTTTGTTTTCTTTTGTGGGTTACTCACACCTGTCGTAGGTACAGTATTTATCGGGGTAGGTAATTGACCTGGGTGATGAGTCTGGGAGACGCACACCGCGCAGGGAAAATGACGAGTCCGCTGGGATCTTGGGGGATATTAGTCAACATACATGTAACCTGTGCTTGACGGCAGATGCCTTATGGCCTCCAGGAAAGCAGTTACATGTTCCTGCATTCACCATAAACTTGAGAGTGCGCCTCCGACAGGGTCGGGTCGACAGCGCTGAAGTGAAGTAGTGCCCCGCCCCTCAGCGCGCTCCATAGGCAGGCTGGCTGCACACCCGCCGCACCGAGCGAGCCAAACCGTCGGTAACGGGGAAGATGGCAGAGCGGCAACAACAGAAACACGAAGGCAGGGTAAAAATCGGCCATTACATCCTCGGCGACACGCTCGGAGTGGGAACATTCGGGAAAGTGAAGAGTTAAGTCATGCTTTTGTGAATACCGATGTGAAATGTGTACGTTTGCGTGTGTCAGTTGGAGCAACGTCAAGTAGCCGCCGTGTCTCAACGGACTGTGTTGAAGTTGCCGGCGGACAGTG
Organism: Echiichthys vipera; assembly: GCF_963691815.1. Classification (NCBI taxonomy): domain Eukaryota; kingdom Metazoa; phylum Chordata; class Actinopteri; order Perciformes; family Trachinidae; genus Echiichthys; species Echiichthys vipera. The sequence goes on along the minus strand of NC_139828.1, from coordinate 23,994,382 downwards.
CGCAGTTTGCGTAGCTGCGTGGTTTAACAGCGGCGACAGGAGGGAATTAAAGCGTAAATCTGCTCCGAGAATCCGCCAGCTTGAAAGTCAAATTATTTCACCGAAGCCCCTCTGTTGTTATCTGCTATGGCAGGTGGAATTACCTGGAGGACAACAGCTACAGGGAGATGCACAGTCATACTCTTACCATCGTCGTGCAATATTAAACATTCGGGAGGTTATTTTGTGGTTATTTGCCTCGTCTTTGGGGTAAATCACGTATAGATGCCCCAGAAACCCACCGTGTGAGCGTAATGTTGACTGACACAATGTTTATAAACAGTGTAACGTCAACGTTAGCTTATATGTTATCCTAATTCAAGACAGTGTTAGCATGTTAACTGTCGGGGAAACCTTCCACAGGAGTAAAGTTCTAATATTATGTATTATTTCGGGTTTCTGAGCTCGTTTTCGGGCACTCTGGGTGACCTTGTGAGCTTTAACGTAAAGTCCACTCACCCAGCCGGTTTCTTGTGTGCGCAGTTGGGGGGATGTGTTAGCTTAGCGGGAGGTAAACCCACCTCAGGTAGTGGCTACACTTTTAAAAGAGCGTTCATTCAGAATTAGGGACAATTAGGTGGTTGAATCCATGCCTAAACTCGCATTGTTTTAATACATGCTTTAATAAATTTGGCCAGTGATAATGGTTTTACTAATAAAAATGGTTTGTCTCTGTGGGAGACAAATAACTATATTGCTGCTTCATAACTGATGTTTGTAGTCAAGCTGTTAGTAGGAGTTGGCAGCTACAAGAACAACAACGTGGGCAGATAGCTCCAACACCCTAAACAATGGCATGACCAGCAGATAACGGCAACAATAGGACAAACACTTAGAAAAATGCATCAGAATCAGGTTTATAATAATAATAATAACAATAATTATATTTTACTGCTATGTTGAAGCCTGCTGTGCAACAGATAATTCAAATCAAACCGTAAACCATTAGCGCCTCTCTCTGCCTCCCTTTGGACGTCCATATATCTCCGTCTTGTGTAAGAGCCCCTATGTGTCTTTACCATATATGTGCTGTATCTGCTTCATATGTTTATACTTTTGTTTTTAGTTGGAGTGCATCAGTTGACGGGTCATAAAGTGGCTGTAAAGATACTAAACAGACAGAGGATCCGCAGTCTCGATGTTGTGGGGAAGATCAAACGAGAGATCCAGAACCTCAAACTGTTCAGACACCCACACATTATCAAGCTGTAAGTGTGGAAAGATGACACATCCTTCTATCAGATTTTAAGACTCTCAGTGCTGACATAGAGAGATTACTGAGCTCTGTTGTGATACAGGCCTTTTTACTATGTTGTGTTCCCCTGTTCCAGCATGCTTTGACTGTTCCTGTTTGTTTACTACAGCTGCACTCTAGTGAGCATGCCCACAGGGCTCTCAGGAGGTAGAACACACAAACATACCAATGCACACACACTTCTGGTTAGGTCAAACCTCCAGTTAAGAAGTTAGAATTTGCTGTAGTTCCTGTGTTGCTTAAACACTTTCCTCATGCAGGTGTCTAAGCTCCTCATGGGACCTTGTGTTACTTCTTTTTCTTTCCAACTGTCTCTCCGGCCTCTCTCTCCTTGTCAGTCCATGTCTCTCTCTGTATCTCCCAACAATCTCTGTGTTATTTTTAGGTTAGGGTTAGTCCACTGTCACACTGTAAGCTATGGCAGATATGTGAGCTCTCAGGTCGTAAGCTTGAGGGCTGCGGAACAAACATACATTCACAAACACTGGCACAAACACACATATACTTTAGGCTCTCACACACTCTTCTTGCATAGACACTGGGCTGAGCAAAGCAGACTGTGTGACATACTGTATTGGCCCTGTTTGTAAAACCAGTATAAAGTGAAATGAAATAAATTAAAATAAATGTCTTAACATTCACCTCAAGTGCTCTCACTGTTTAGATTCCCTGGATTCCCTTCTCTCTCTCTCTCTCTCTCTCTCTCTCTCTCTCTCTCTCTCTCTCTCTCTCTCTCTCTCTCTCTCTCTCTCTCTCTCTCTCTCTCTCTCTCTCTCTCTCTGTCCCTGTCTGTGAAAAAGAAATAAACTGTGATTCGGTGATTTGGTTTGTCTTTATTTGTCCCACGGTGCCGGCTGTGTTGTGCTACACCCGGCTCGACAGGAATGAAGTAGATTATGATGAAGTACAGAATCTCTCAAGAGCAACCACTCATGAGATTGGGTCTGCATTTTAATGTACCTGACCTTTATGAAAATAATGCCTTCACTCAGCAGCTATACATCACAGCTTCGCCTCACCTTCCTGTGTATTTGTTTCAGTACGTGTATTGAAGCATATGCATTTGGTTTAAAGATGAGATCAAAGCCAATTGGTATCTTTATAAATATGTTAAAATGTAGGGATAGGATTATAAAAGAGGCTGCAAGGTAATTAATGTACAATACGTTCATGTTTGTGATTTTAGGTACCAGGTGATAAGTACACCCACAGATTTCTTCATGGTCATGGAATATGTGTCTGGAGGTGAGCTGTTTGACTACATCTGCAAACATGGACGGGTAAGACATCCAATCGATTCATTGACTTGTATTATCCTCATAGTCCCCATCCACTGGGGTTCAGTGGTCACTGCACCATCATAAATGGTTAGTTCACCCGTAACCACTGTTCAAATAGGATAAACAGTTATGGTGTTACAAAGCAGTGCTCGGGGTAGTGTGTATTACCACCTTCTATTCTACACCAATTATGGGATTATTTTTTAAAATAAATACTTGGCAGGTGTAGTGATCAAATAAGACTGGTGTTGGTGTTCTTTGGTGATCATGAACACACTGCTAAATGTTACCATTTGTATTTTTTGGTTACTTTATGAATACCTTTGTTCAGGATAAGTTTATTGTTACAGCAAGTTCAAGGCATTGATTCCTAATTTACCATTTGCTGCATGTCATTCCCCTCCCCTCCTTCCCCACATTTCCTGTCTCTCTCAATCTCCACTATCATCATAAAATACCTGCTCCCCAACCCCCCAAAAGGAATGTCTTTATGCACATTATTTGAACTGCAATTATCCCCATCATTTTGCACAATTATTTTTTACTTTACTTTAATACTGTTGTTAACTTCCAAATGATAAGATTTGTATAGTTTGCTGGTCAGGAAAATCCATTCATCTTCAACCTCTTGTCCCTTCGGGGTCGCTGGAGCTGACATCGGGCGTAAGGCGGGGTACACACTGGACAGGACGGCAGTCTATTGCAGGGCACATGGAGACAAATAGAGACGGACAACCATTAACACCTACGGGCAATTTAGAGTCTTCAATGAACCTAACACATGCATGTCTTTGGACTGTGGGAGGAAGCCGAGGAGACTAGGGGAGAACATGCAAACTCCACATAGAAGGGCCCCAGCCAGGATCCGAGCCAGGAACCCTCTTGCTGTTAGGCGACAGTGCTAACCACTATGTTTATTTGAACGTCCTCTTCACTCACCTTTAAAGTTTAAGATTTTTAAATTTTTTTCAAATGTCCATATTGTAAAAAGTGAGATTTACATGTCTTTTTTTTAATTATAAAGTAGGTCGAGGTGCTATATAAATAGTTTGAAAGTATAACTCAGGACTTCTGTACAGTTGTGACATCAAAGCTGTACTATAAATAGGAAGAAAGTGCTGCAGGTATAATAATAATAATAATAATAATACACGTATATACAGACAGACAATATGTGACAAAATAGTGTTGTTTTTTTTTACATTAAAGCATGTAAACATGTTCTTGTAGAAACCCAAGATACAAGTATAAACCTGAAAATGAACATGATATAGAGTGAAGCATGGTGTTCCACACACACATGTTCGTTAGATAGAGACATCCTCTCATAGGGACTCTGTCTACTACCTAAACTTTACATTGGCCGTGAGCCAGAGCAACCTCACGACTAACCCTGAACACAATACATCTGCTCTAAACAAGACACCACATTATCCTCCATCTTTTCACAAAATCTGATAAATATTCACTACAGCCACAGTTCAAATGATGTCCATTCATATTGTGTCTTTCAGGTGGAGGACACAGAAGCTCGACGTCTTTTCCAGCAGATTATCTCAGCTGTAGACTACTGCCACAGGCACATGGTGGTCCACAGAGACCTCAAACCTGAGAACGTCCTGCTGGATGCCAGCAAGAATGCCAAGATAGCTGACTTCGGTAGGATCCCCAGAGAGCAGAGTTACTGTTAGATGGCGAGACAGGAGGATTGGCTTGGCAATTTACGAAGAGAAAAGGCTTAACAGAATATCTTTGTGGGGGGGCAAAGAGGCAGAGTTTGTGGCAGAGCTGAGGTTAAATTGCCAAGCAATTGGACAATTTGATTAGAGGCAAATGAACATTCGTTGCAGAGTTATAGAACAAAGTGTAATTATACGTGTGAAATCACCATTGTGCACCTGTTAACCTCATTAAATGGGAATTCATTTCTCAGGGAGCACAGTTTCTTATCTGTTGTGCATAATTGTTCTAGCTGATTAGTTAAGAGACTGTTCCTGGTGTAATAAGGCCATGAAAGACAGAAACACACAAAGGCCCTTGTGCACAGCAGGGTGTGTGGGGTGGAGAGAGGTCCCCTAGCAACGGCCGGGTCCCATATCATATCTGGCAGGAAGCCTTGAGGCCCAGTGTAATCTGATAGGGAAAGAACTGTGGGGGTGTACAGCGGGAGAAGTGTTTTGGTTGAGAGCAACACACACTGGTGATCAGTAAGAAGGGGTGTTAAAGGAACAGGGTAAAAAGATAAAGAGAAGGTCAGCCCTTCGCAGAGTGTCTGGTCTGTAGCGTTTGGCTGAGGCCCGGGCAGGCAGAGAGAGGCTCATCCAATTAGATGAGCTTTGTGTTTAGAGCTTAGAGTCTCGGCCGGTAAAGGAGGATAAAGATATCAGCAGTGTCCACAGTGTGTACATGTGTGTACTCTCATCCCCCCTGTGGTCAATTTAACTAAAGGATCAATAGCATTAATATGATAACAGAGGATTGTTTCATTAGTCTGTGTTACTGTTAGAGTAAAGACTGAAGTGTGAGTGTTAATATGTTCGGCCAACAGGTCTGTCAAACATGATGTCAGATGGGGAGTTCCTACGGACGAGCTGTGGCTCACCCAACTATGCTGCTCCGGAGGTCATCTCAGGAAGGTGTGTGTGTGTGTGTGTGTGTGTGTGTGTGTGTGTGTGTGTGTGTGTGTGTGTGTGTGTGTGTGTGTGTGTGTGTGTGTGTGTGTGTGTGTGTGTGTGTGTGTGTGTGTGTGTGTGTGTGTGTGTGTGTGTGTGTGTGTGTGTGTGTGTGTGTGTGTGTGTGTGTGTGTGTGTGTGTGTGTGTATATAATCAAGGCTGCAATAATAATAATTATTTATGTCTAGAGGACAATTACTTATTCACCATTATTTATATGGCTTTAGGAATGAAATGGTTTTTGACTTAAACACTGAGTGAAAACCGAACAGTATTCTTGTAGACAAACAAAATGTATCTTTATTATTATTATTATTATTATTATTATTGTTAAGTGTTACTCAGCAAAACGCACTGTGTGCATGTTTGAGGTATAACAGTTGTGCCAAATGCATGTACTTCTTTGTAAACATTTGTCAAAGCTAATTTTCTAATTCGTATATTGCTTGCATTCTTAAGGGGGGACCTATTGTAAAAAAAAAAAATTTAGGTTCATATATGTATTTTGTGTGTCTGATAAAACATGTTTCCATGCTTTAATATTCAAAACACACTTAATTGTTTATCATACTGCTCAAGGCTGCTGCATCCGACTGTCTGAGACGCTCTGTTGCAGCACCTGTCTCTTTTAAGCCCCCCTCCCAAAAAGCCCATTCTGCTCTGATTGGTCAGCACTTCCTGGTCTCTGCTCCGCTATTCTGTCTCTGTTCTACTGCAGAGGACTGATGGCATCTGAGTGTATCATGGTTTTTTCCCCTGTCAATAGTCACAAATAAAGCCTTCTAAATCCAACACAACTCAGGACATGGACATGTTCCAGCAGGAATGTGAGCCGAATTAGGGAGCAATGAACAACACAAGCAACCAGTATTACAGCTTTATCTGCCATTAGCATGTAGCTACATGTAGTGAACAGCAGCATGTTCTACCAGAGCTGCTTGAGCTGTACCAGAAAGTAGAAAAATCTTTCTGAAAGGAGGCGTTGACCGCAGTCTTTATCCTGAGCAGCTCTGCTCATAGGCGAGTTAGACTGGTTACCTGTACACAAGTTTACTTCATTATTTGAAACTTTGGTCATGTTTAGCATGAACATCCGACATTATAACAATATACTGTATATACGACAGAAAATAAGGAAAAGCATTATAGGTACACTTTAACCCAAGATTTTGTTTTCTTGTGAAATGGTAAAAGTCAGGCATTGACCTTAAATAGTTAAGGTTAGGATAGGTCGTCAGGCAGCAAGTCTTACACAAGTTTTCACAAATCTAGGGTTACAATCTAGCCATAACAGCCTTTGGCAGTATATTGCTGCAGGTGTGCCACCTGTAGATCAGTGGAATAGTGTGCAGTCATTGGAAGGAATGTGTATTGTGTCACCACCGCACATTTGTATCCTCATAAAAAACACAAATTAGACTGAATTAGTCTTTATATTTTAAAGCTATATAATGAGGTCATAAAAGTGCTACCTGCTTTTCCAGTGGACCTATAAAAGTAGCACATTGAGAATGAATCTCTTTGTTTGTTACGTGTCTCATCTTTTCACTCTCTGTCAGGCTCTATGCAGGCCCAGAGGTGGACATCTGGAGCTGTGGTGTGATCCTGTACGCCCTGCTGTGCGGCACTCTGCCCTTTGATGATGAGCACGTCCCCACGCTGTTTAAGAAGATCAGAGGAGGCGTCTTTTATATGCCAGAGTACCTGACTCGCTCTGTGGCCTCGCTGCTCATGCTCATGCTGCAGGTGGACCCTTTGAAGAGAGCCACCATCAAAGACATCAGGTGCTCAGCCAACTTTGTGCGGTCAAGGGGCCCCAACAGTGGCCCCTTTATCTTCTAAATTAATAAAATCTAAATTGCTGCCTCATCAACAGTATCAGATGATTGGTTTGAAAAATCATATTGAGGTTGGACTTGAGTTTAAAGTTGTGGGATGCAATCTGATTTACAGAATTGTGTTTCCTCCTGTCTTTTTGCTAGGCTTGTAACTTTAAAGGTCCCCCATCACAAGTGTCATTACACAAACAGCCTTCTGTGTTTGACAACAGTTTGACTTCATTCAAGTTTAAATGTCACAGCGTGACATCACATGCATCGCCAACCTACATCGTCATTAGGTTTGGTTTTATTCAGTGATAACTTTGACTGATTTTTCTTCCGTCTGTCAGGGAACATGAGTGGTTTAAGCAGGACCTGCCAGGCTACCTGTTCCCTGAGGACCCCTCATACGATGCTTCAGTCCTGGATGAGGAGGCCGTCAGGGAAGTGTGCGAGAAGTTCGAATGCACGGAGTCTGAGGTCATGAGCAGTCTCTATAGCGGGGATCCACAGGTACACAAGGCACATTCACAATATCTAATCTTATATATATATATATATGATCAGAAGAAGATCACTTGGCACTCAAACAATGTGATAGTTTTAGTTTGTTGATAAAGTCAGAGGTTCTGTAGTTGCTGCTACCCTTGTCTGATCTGTGGCTCGGTTTGATCATTCTGCCAACAATAACCAATAGACTATAGACATTTTAGCAACAAGACAATTCAAAGTGTTTTGCACAAAACACTAAAAGCATCGAGACAAAATGCAAAAGTAACACACTACAAAAGTACATTTATTACAATCCGAAACAGCCTTAACGATCTGAAAGCCCAGATAAAAGAAAATGAAGACAAGCTAAAATAGAATATTCAATAAAAGGCAGCGATAAAAAGGAAAGTTTTCAGTCTTGACTATCTTTCCATTCTCCCTCTGTCCATGCAGGATCAGCTGGCAGTAGCCTATCATCTTATAATAGACAACCGGCGCATCATGACCCAGGCCAGCGAGTTCTACTTGGCCTCCAGCCCTCCCCAGGGCTCCTTTATAGAAGAGGGAATGCAGCTGCCCCCCGGGGTCAAACCCCACCCAGAGAGGATGCCTCCGCTGATGGCTGACAGCCCCAAGTCTCGTTGTCCTCTGGATGCCCTCAACACCACTCGGCCCAAACCCCTGGCAGTGAAAAAGGCCAAGTGGCACCTCGGAATCAGGAGTCAGAGCAGACCCTATGATATCATGGCTGAAGTGTACAGGGCTATGAGACAACTTAGCTTTGACTGGAAGGTAATAAGATATGTCTTACACATACACAGTACATGCATAGGTCTACATATGAACTAGATGGTTATTTGTGTTGTAGGTGGTGAACCCGTATCACCTGCGAGTGCGGAGGAAGAATCCAGTGACGGGAAACTTTGTGAAAATGAGCCTGCAGTTGTACCAGGTGGACAGCAGATCCTACCTCCTCGACTTCAAGAGCATCGATGGTTGGTGACTAACAAAACTGATTCCACAACATTTCTCCTTTGTAATAATGCATTTTCAACTTGTTTGGTTTTAATGTGCAATGTGCATGGCTCTACCTCAGTGTAGGTGGAAAGTTGGTGTTAGTGCAAATGCATTTGCATTGTGAGTACTGTGAAATTCAGTTTGTCTGCCTCAGTTTCATGGCTGTATGTGCTTTGGCTGAGTTGGTGGAGTTTGAACAGCTGAGGTGGTGTTTATGCAGATCAGAGTGCTCTTTTGGTACTTGTTTTAGCATAAAAATTGCACTTACATTGCTGCCTGCGCAGGCCCTTCTTATAGGAATGTGACCAAAAAAGGGCCTTTTTTTTTTTTTTTTTAACTTTGGCCCTTTCATGTACTGTATGTTCAGTTGTGTCTTTCACCTCCATCTTTAAATTTGGCACTGACTTAAATACACATGTACATCACCTAGTGCTTTCTATATGCAAGAGTGTTTACCTATTCCACACAGGTTCAAAATTATATGTTTGCAGGATGACAGGTGGCATCCTTCTTCCACCTCTGCTTGCATTTCATCTTCTGTTTTGTCATGAGGAATATTTTTTGGGCTAAAAGCAAAAACTCCTATAGAGTTATATTTTAAGGTCCCATATTGTAAAAAGTGAGATTTCCATGTCTTTTTTGATTATAAAGCAGGTTAAGATGTTATATAAATGCTGTGACACTATCAAAATGATCAAGCCACAGTGAAATACACATGGCCTGTATTCATAAACTGTGTCTTTAAACAAGCCGTCAGGACCTCTGTACAGTTGTAATGTCACAGCTATACTGTATACAGTATATGTCGAAAGAGCTGCTACAGTGCCATTACAGTTATTCCCCAGCTGCAATGACAGTGCAGAGACAAAGAGGGCGCAGATGTGTAAAACTCTGAAACTACAGTTCTAGTAGAAAACCAAAATATGCAAAGGTATGAACCTAAAAATGAGTATAAAATGGGACTTTTAATTTTCCTAACTGGCTAAAATGGAATTGGAGATCTTGAACAGTCATTTGTTGTCATTTATACTGAATACAGTAATTACATTTAATAATGTGCATGCACAATAAAAACTCTTTGTTTTGGTGATAGCAGAATTCATATATAATGATAGTACAGTATAAATACATAAAGATTAAAATGATGAGTTACTCCTCTGTTGAATGCTGATGCTCCTGTTCTCTGCTCGTGTGGCCCCCAGATGACATCATCGAGGCAGTGGGCTTCAAATCTGGTTCGTCCACTCCTCAGAGGTCGGGCTCCACCGCCGGTCTCTACAGACCTAGACTGAGCATCGACTCAGCAAGCCCAGCGATTGATCTGCCCCAGCTCAGCTCCTCTCTCCCGGGGTCCTTGTCCGGTAGCTCCCCTCTACTCACCCCACGTCAGGGATCACACACCATGGACTTCTTTGAAATGTGTGCCAGTCTGATCACCACACTGGCACGCTGAGACCTGTCGACTCCTAACCCCGCTGTAACCTGGATGTCAGTGGGGTTTTTAAGCCAATGGCTGATTCGGGATGTGGGGAGTCAGGATTTACGGAGTGACTTCCTCTCTATGTCTTCTCTTCAGCTTTGTTCCAGTTCTATTGGACTAGAAAGGAAGAAATTCCTGTCACCTTAGATTAAGGCGACATATAGAGGAATCATCTTTCATAAAGTCAGATTAATGTTATTTTTTCTTATTTTGACACAGTCCTTGGGTCCTAGTCTTAGAGTTAAAGCATTAGGCCACAGCTTATGAAAACTGATCCTGGGACTGGAATCTGTGAGTTAGTGGAGGCCAACAAAGTGAGAGGCATTGAGTCACAGTCAGCAAAGGTCAAGTTCACGGTCACCCCTCCCACAAATACTTTCAGTATATTATCGAGCTGAAATGTCATTACCCAGCATAGAACTTAATGGCGGGATATCCTGCTGAGTTTGCCCCAGACACCGATCAGAAGTCAGTTTTGCTTCTTGTCATATATTTGATGAAGGCACTGGTTGTTAAAATTGACATTAAATCTGTGTTCTGAGGGAACGTTATCACGTAAAAAATGATTTCAGGTTTTATATTATATGGTCTGTAAAGAAACAGCTTTTGTTATCCATGTATTCTATATTTATAGTACAATCATACGATGTAGCTGAAATGGTCGACTAAGGTATACCAAATAACAGAGTTTATACACCCTAGAAGAAGATGATTATTATTTAGATATCAGATCCATATTTATTTTTGAGAGATTGTTTTTTAGGCACTGTAGTGTTATCATTGTAGAGTTGTATCCTGTTTTTGAATAGATTATAGACGATAAATGAAGCTAGAGAGGCAGCAGGATAGATACTCAGCATGATAGTGACGGTGCCCTGCATTTAGTGTTGAAGTACAGATACACACCATCTCACATGAGTTTTCACCACCACCACCATCTGACTTCTCTTGTCACAGCAATGGACTGTCTCGATGTGTTTCAAAGATACGGTGCATACCGTACATAGCTCTGCTATTTAGTTCCTTAACAAATGAAAAGTTGAGCAAGTGTTAATATGCTGCTCACTCATGCATGCACAGAATGTAATTTTAAAAAGCATTCAGGCCTGTGATATCGGGAGGACAGATATGGCAGTCACATACGGAGTAAGCTGGAAGAGACAGAAGCCATGTGCTTTTTTGTTTTATTATTCTGTCTATTTTCACCTTAAGCCTTTTAAAATGAGAAAAATGTAAACCATAAAAATTAGAGCCTGATGTGAGGTCTTGGATTCGATTTTCTCTGAGCAAATGGGAATATTTACTTGATAAATTGCTTAATCAGTCAGTCAATCTTCAAAATTGCTACTAATCATATTAGTAGCAAAAAACTTAATTAGCCTTGTTTCCGTGTAAATGAATAGACAATGAGGTGAGGATGATAATCAATAAAAGAGCAAGATGACTAATGAATGTGAGATAGTGTGTATCTGCTGCAGGACAGTATGAGCCACAGGAACTTTTCTCCAGTTGCCTTAAAGAATGCAACACAGTTACTCTGTGCATGTGTTAACGGAGAGTGTGTGTATGAGACAGTGTGTGTAGTGGAGACCAGATGGGTAGTGTGTGACGTGTTTCTTACTCACTGTGTTAGGAGGATCTTTGCAGCGGTTTGAGAGTTGGTAGAAAGTGACGAGGGTGAAATCATGAAACGGTTGTCTTAGTGTGTTTCTCCTGTTTGTTCAGTTTGCACTTTAAAACTGACTGACTCTTGTTGTGGATACACAAACGTTACTACTGCTACAGTGTTGTATCTTTAATAAACATCCTGTATTGTCTTGTTAGATGGTACTACATACTTTTCCAGAATCTTTTCTGACTAAATGTAAAGTGAAAGCTGGTGCTGCTCAGATGAATCCTCTTGTCTGTGTGTCTCTGGGTTTGTTCTCTCACTTTTAAAGCAGCATTGTTGTTTTGACGTAGAGCACTGGAATGGCGCCACTCTGCTGCTCTCAATAAACCAGCGGTTTGAGGGATAGCACGTACTCAACTTTAGACACACTAAAATTGCCAATATTTAACATATTCAATATTTGCATTATTATTATTATTACTTTATTCTTATTCCTTTTCCCAGGCTTGGGAAAAGTGATTGGCAGAAGTGGAGGAGATAAAACATTGTCAGTAAAAGTGAATACAATCTTAAAATATTAATATTTTATGTAGTAATAAAAATGAGTAAAAGAATAACATTTCAGAATGATGGGGGAGAATTTGGCCATGTTGGAGGTTCACACACATCGGTCTTTGGCGATTGAACCCGAGTGTTAACTGAGTACTCTGTTGGACCTACAGTCATTTGGTGTTGATGGAGGTCCTAGTTTGTTATTTGTTGTTCTGAAGCATTTTTGCCTTATGAGAGCATTGTGAAGACTTTTGGTTGAAACGATGAAAGCCACATTCTTTGTTACTCTGCTGAAACCCTTTATTACATGTATTCTGTCTCTCTGTCCTGTGGGGTCCTCTCTCCTATCCATGACGTCACATATGCCACTACTTTAACGTCAGGGGGAAACTGCAGCCCCTGCAGTAAGACATGTGCCACTGCACGCACAGCTTTGTAAACACTACTGTCTAACCTCTTTCTCACACTCTGTTGCTCTGTCTTAAATGACCTGTCCTCTGTACAGTGAGTTACTTTGGTCCCATCAGGTTCACACCTCGCCCATTATGCATCCTCTCCTGGTTCTGCTGCTTGTGACAACAATATCAAATGTTGATTTATGAAGTGCTTCGAGAGGTCATGGGTCATATTCTAAAAACTCCTGATATAGCCAGAGTTTACGGTCAGATGTAGTACTGTACCATTACAACTGTATGCAACTACCAGTGGCATGTTAGTCATGTGAACTCTAATCAGTGTTTAGAGCTGGGAAACATGCCAGGGGGCCTAATCAAATAACGTGTTGTACCAAAGTGAGTATTTCAACAGCAAGGCTGTGCTCTCTGTGAATCTATGGTGGGGTTCTTATGATTAGCGTATCCTAAAATACCCCAGTGTATGTTGTGTGTGTGTGACTTGTGTGTGCACACTGGTTATTGTTGAAGAACGTATATAAGGGGGTTTTCTGCGTGTGTGTGAATGTGACAGTGTGTTTCTACTGTCTGTCTCTGTCTGATTTGGGTTTGGATTTCTCTTGTTATGCACTGCATGATATTGCTGTTATGATTTGCACTTTAATGAGTATTTATTGAAAAACAATAAACAAACATATAAAAGGAAAATGTTTTTGTCTTGAGGGCTTTGTCAGTGTCACACACACACACACACCCATCACAGAGGATTCCTTTTGAGTTTTCTTCCCCCAGACAAAAATGCACAATCAAATGTCAACAATATTTTACATGAAAAGAACAGGCGATCATCGCACTGCTTTCTCTTCCTGTAACACTTCCTGTTCATCAGCTTGAGGGAAAGTCATAGAAGAAAAATAAGTGACACTGCCAGACATCAGTTCCAAAGAAAAAAATTAAATAAAGTTTATGGATGACGCTTCCCTGGTGACACTATGACCGATACATGGCAACAAGTTCTAGCAGAATTCTTGAATTGTATATTTTAGATCACGCTCCATGTTGTTTTTTATTGGTACGCCATCAAAGATAATGTTAATGTTTAAAGTTCAGTGTTTAAATACAATGTCAACAGTAGTTACATAAGCACTTCCATAATCTGTAATGATCTTTAACAAAATGAGAGTAAATAAAAGTAGAAAAAGAAACTCATGTACAAAAAACACAATAGCACAAACACTTGGAAAACAGTGACCAATATCAATTCATCTGAGTCCTATACATGCGCATGCTGCATGATATTAATGAAAAAAGATCACATCACTTTTAGGGTGGAGCTAATGTGACTCCGCCAGATGGATTGATTCGCATGATTCTTATTTACTCAGCATATCCATCTGGCAACTCTGGTTTAGAGATCTTTTGGGAAGGGGCAAAAATACTGTTTCCTGATTGGATAAACCATCTGTCTATCACCAATATATGAGCCAAATCAACCAATCAGATCAACAAAGTGTTTAACATACTAACAGCATCAGGGCAAAGCTCAGAAAGTATACATATAACCATATGTCGGTAAAGGATATTTGTCGTTTATGTAATGTGAATTTATGGATAAAAGGCACAATTTCAGGTGCCCGGTCCATATTCAAAGGATCCAAGAGAAAAAATATATATATAAAAGGGGACATATGCTCATTTTCAGGTTCATATTTGTATTTTAGGTTTCTACTACAATATGTTTACATGCTTTAATGATCAAAAACACATTCTTTTTCTCACTATGTCTGTCTGAATATACCTGTATGCACCTTCGGGGGGTGGTATATTCTAGTGAGCCGGCATGTGACAGAAGGGGAGCCTAATCTGAATGGCTGGTTGAACCATCTTTTCTGATCAAGGCAGCCCACAAAAAACTGACTGGGTTGTATTATTTCACAGTTTGCCGGTTGGTAGGAACTTAAGATATCCAAATATATGTGCACAAGCACTGAAAAAGTTTTTCAATATGTCCCCTTTAAGTATTTGTTCATTTGTAAGTTTATACAATTTACTCCATTGCTACCAACACTGTAAACTGGTAACAAGTGTATGTGTTACTAACCAACTAACTAACCGTAGAAGATTAGTGATTGATCCTGAGCAACCTGCCGAAGAAAGACGAAGTTGATGACAATTAGTGAACAATTCTGCATGTTTTTCACTGCCTGTGTCCGCTGTGCATTTATTCAGGATGGTGTCACAACCTGAAAAATACCCTGGTCTGAGAAAAATCTACATTTTCCATTGTTCTCCCTTTATTTCAGCCCAAATACTGACACTTTGTTATGCGCTTTTGGTGTCTGATACCATCATTCAAGGTACCCTTGAGCATCTGTATAAAACCCACCAGGCTTTCAACTGTAAACCCATCTGCAGCAATATTGGACACTCTGGAGCTCAAGAAGTAAGGGTGACAAAGTCCACGTTGGGAGGAGGTCAGGTTGGTGGATGGGTCAAACAAACAAAGGACTTTCACACAGGAGACTGCCCTCCGTGTCCCCTTTGTATCCAATTCTTGTCCCGCAAATCAATTTAGTTACAATCATGCTTATTTTAACCCCACCCACAATGGTTCTGTTGACTAAACCTATCTAAGTCTTTTTGTTTAATTCACGTGTTTCACAGTAGCCATAGTAAAGCGTCACGGTTTGACACGCAGGGCTACCCTTTACGTTAAGTGAAACCAAGGGGTCCTGACAAAGAGTCTGTATGTAACATGTTGGGATGAGAACATGTGGCCAACACTTTAAATAGAATCCTGGTATTTCACATGAAGTGTGTAATTTTCCCCACAAGAGCCTCCTGTATGTGAGTCTGCAACACTGTGTAAGTCCTTTCCTGGGATCAGCAGTTCATCTTAGTCCAAAGGGTCAAAGTCACCCAGAGGCGCCAGGCAAACTGTCCCTCTCTGGTTCCACGAGTGCCTTAGGAAAAAAAGCTCACAAAGAGCTCTAGGAGTTGAGATGGTGTATTGCTTATCTTGCTCCTCTTCATCGTTATAGTGATCCATAAATGCAGGCGCCAGGTAAATAAGGTCATAGTCAAGAAGGTGAAGACACTGTCACAGTATTAAGTGACCGACACGGATCACAGTGTGAAGAATAACAACGTACAGTAGACAAATCCGGTTTCCTTTTTTTTGGCTGTTTTTGTCCTGCTGTTAGAAACAGAAACACATCATGTCAGTATGTGAAGTGCACGCTGAAGTAGTTACCGGAGTCCAGGTGATTCATCCTTACCTTGTTTTAATGAGCATTACTCCACAGTCAAGTCAGCATACAGGTCAGGAGGAGGTAAAATGATCATATCGGTTTGATCAAAATCCATTTCGTGTATTGAACTCGCTTCAGGCCTGTGGAAAAACACATTGGAAGTAAAGAACGTAACCTTTTTTTCTTCTACCACCTCCCGTTCTACCATGTCACTCAGATGCTGTTGTAAAGTGTGTAGGTGCTTTCATGTTGACAAACTCATTCTCCTACCCGGACACAACTGACTTAGCTTCCTGGTAGGAGAGAAGTGTAATCCACATCTGCCTCTTATGTCTTATGTCTCAAAACACAAAAATAATAAAACACAAACACTCTATTCACGCTCAGCAGCCCATTCCAGGCAAAAAAGACAGATACCGGTTTGTGTACAGGTTTTACAACATGTTCTGCATTTTTCTTTCTGTGTGTGTGTGTGTGTGTGTGTGTGTGTGTGTGTGTGTGTGAGTGTGTTTTATAACTCTACTCACATGGGACTCACTGCTTCCTCCTTCACAGGCACAGGACCTGAGATGGAAACAGAGTATTTTGGCATTAAGTTTAAAAAAATCCAAGTATCCAACACAATTTGTTCTGACGATACCTGAACTAATGCTTTATGAAGGGGATGGATATAATGATTTATCAATGATTAATCTAATACTTTTAGCCTTTGTGTCGTGTTTGTTTATCCCCCCCTTACTTTTGGTTTTAACTGCTCTTACATGAACACAAGAACCATTGATCACCACCAAATTTTATTTAACTCCCTTTTAAGCACGTGTGTACCAGATTCCTGTGAACGTCTTCTCTTATAAATAAACGGCATGGAGTACATGCTACATGGAGGTAGGCAGGCTAACTTACTCATAGATAGCAAACTGCTAATGTAATTTAGCGTATGCCTAGCTTGAGGCATGTGCCTGTGATATTGTTACATGCCCGAGCGTGGATGGGGGGGGTCTGTGGCATGTGCACGAACTGTGCCTGAGAGTGGACAGGATGACTCGGGCGCTGGGGATTTTTGGAAAACAAACAATCTCCACATGCACGTAGAGCAGTGTTTTTTTTTTCCCTCTAAAAACGGATAATTTATGTTGTTCTATCAGAGCATAGTGTGGGCTTCAGTGAATATGATCAAAAAATGTTGCCGATTGCATGTTAAAGGAACTAAAGCACTAAGATGATAAACTCAACCACCGCTGCAAAGCAGCTGACACAAAACCAAAATAGTCCAGGAGTCCGAGAAAACACAAAACTAAAGGCAGAGGCTGCCCAGGAGACCTTTGGTAAACAAAAAGGCTGTAGACACAACAAACAACAAACAGGCAATGGACACTAAATATACACAAAGTTCTGAGATAGTGTTTGTATATACGTACACTTGACAACAGGGAGCCGCTCTCACTACCTCTGATGGTGAGATAATGAGTCAGCAGTGCAGACTCAGGGGATATGAAGACTCCCCACACCTGGGCTCCATCAGTGCCACACACACCTGACACCAGTGGTTTATTCACTCACCACTCTCTCCGAGCCAAAAGACTGAGAGCCCTCAGATGGATTGCAGATTTGAATGATACTACTCCCTCCAGTACTTTAACGGTACTAGTTGGTTATTTAAAAAAAAAAAAGAATATTGGAAAAAATTTAACAAATTGAGAATTGAATGGAAAAACTGATTTATTTTCTTGTACCTTATAATGTACTAAACAAACTGTACTGTAATAAACATTTTTGAAAGCCAAATCATGCACAGTTTTGAAGAAATATCTGCTTTTATAATGGGCTCTGACTAGCATAATGTACCGCGAGCATAACTTCACATACCTGAGGTTTATAGGGAAATGGGAGAGTTGTGAGCTAGGCTGGACCAAACCACTCAACATTCAATGAAAGTGGTAATCAGCAATTGTATAAGTTCAAATGCCTACTGTGGGGGCTATCATGAGGCCTTGAGACAATCAAATGTAAAAAACAATATTTGTGATTGATGAAAGTAGGAAATCAATCAGATACCGTTATATATACATTATATATTGTATATATTATATCTCTTGTGTATTTCAATACAAGACTTCTACATAGTTTTTCTTTATTTTCGGATCAGAGATTTGTCAGGAATCACTTACTTGTCTTTGGTTCAGTTCTGCTGTAAGAAAAAAAAAGAAGGAAAGTGAAAATTAAAACCCCATTTTTTTTGTGTGTCTCTTTTTGTGTGTATGTTTTTTGTATGAATCATGCCTACCTGGCAGGTTGCTCCACAGGTTTAGGTGAATGGAAAAATGTTGCCAACTTCTGAAGTGCCTCATGTCTTGCTCTAATAAAAAGATAAATACACATGAACTGTTTTTAGATGATTTTTTGGTTCGCTCTTGATTTAAGTATTCCACCATGTATTACTGTTACAAATAAACACATCCCAAATGACTGATATGCCTATTTATGTGTCTTGGTTGTATTCTGTGTGTGTGTGTGTGTGTGTGTGTGTGTGTGTGTGTGTGTGTGTGTGTGTGTGTGTGTGTGTGTGTGTGTGTGTGTGTGTGTGTGTGTGTGTGTGTGTGTGTGTGTGTGTGTGTGTGTGTGTGTGTGTGTGTGTGTGTGTGTGTGTGTGTGTGTGTGAACTCACTGGACATGGGTCCCATCTGGGTTGATGTCACTTTGACTGTGTTGGTGGTTTATGCTAAGGTCTTTGTTTCCTAAAAGAATAAATAGAAAAGACAACCCGCATTAATCATGCCATAATCATACTGGTATTGTTACTGGCGCAATCAAACCTTGGACTCAACATGACACACTTTACTATCTTCCTGTTTACACAAACAACCTGACTCTAATGGGACTGTGAGTCAGTGCTTAAAGTATGCAAACAGGGCTGAGAGGTCCGTAATTCTTAAGTATTGTGTTTTCAGTGTATCTGAAGTGTAGATTTTGTCACTCCTAACAGATCAGCATGCCCTTGGGAACTACTGTTGCTCTGGGGGATGTCAACAGGAGAATAATGTATCCATGCAGTCAATTAGTTAGCAGTGGGCTGGGTTTTTTGTGTGTTTTTTAGCCTTCCCTGGATGACTTTGATACTAACATTAAAATTGTGAGGATTCTCAGTTTTGGAATTAAAGACAGCATCTTTTTTTAAATAATTTTCAACCAGATTTATTGGAGTTATTTCGTAATGTCATACTGAATCTAAAAATGTGTGCATCATGTTCACATTTGACTTAGAGATGATGAGAAGATGTGGGTTTTAAAGTAACACAATGCCTCCATGAGTTGTGTGCTACAGCCACTGCTGCGCCGACTGCTGCCTGTATTGATGAATTACTAACTTCCTGTTGTTCTGTTATCTCTGCCCCCCCTTAAACTCCCCTGTGAATCCTGGCCAGATGCCTCCACGGTTTGAAAACCCCTGATTTAGTCCTATGGGAGAGTGAGCTCAGAGGAAAAGCTCAGCTCTACAACTTGTGCGATTTTACAACAAAAAAAAATCACACAAATCAATCAATCTAAGGAACTGACAAGTAAACAATTATGTAGCCAGACGCCTCATTTTCCCTGTTCTGACCTACAAACAGAAGATTTGCTGTTAACAACTATAATCCTAATGTCAGTTGTTTACAGCATTAATGTGTCATCAAAACAATTCTATTGACTCACAGAACCATAGATGTTTTTTTTTTCTTTTCTACTGCCTATAAATCAGTGCCTTTAAAATACACTGGTAAATAACTGCGTTTGTGTGAAGCTATTATCAAACTTATCTCACAATAAATCACAGTGTTGTCATATAACTTCTCTGTTATATCTGCACTCTCCCATCACGATAACACATGGAGAAGATACGACATGACAAATGCAGCGTGTCACACTGTGTGCTATATAACTTACTGTCACAAGCAGTCACACTCTGTTTACTGTCAACAGGAGGCTATCAGTACAGTTTTGTTGAATGAAGTCTGGTTTGAAATTTCTTACCCATGTCTGGCATTGAGAGTGTCCTGGTGTGGCCCCTGCAGAGGAAAAAACATTGACAAACTAGGCATTGGTATTCAGGAATAATACAACATTTCACCCACAGTGGCTAATCAGAGATCACTGTCCATGCTACTGATGGACTGATGGTTTCTATCTAAAAAAAAAGTATACATCAAAGCTGAACAATCCGGCCACGTAGATTCAGGTCAACATGGACTTACAGTGGAGCCACTGGATCTGCAGTTTGTGGGGGAGGAGAGAGAGGTTCCTCATCACCGGTCCACTCCTCACTGTCATCTGTGACTGAACATGTCAACATCAACATCAAATTGCTGCAGAATCAGTTCAACATGTACTGTTATCATGACTGAGGTACTTACAGCTTTCTGCTGACATTGGATAGTGGTTTGAGGCCCTGAGGGGGAAAAAAGACAGGTATTAATCATTCTTTTAACTTAACCGTATAATGAATAAAGAGGGAGGATGGTTTTCCATTGCATAGTCTGTATAAGTTACCCACTGTGCGTAAACACATACCTGCTCCCTGTGCTGGTAACCTCCTCCTCAACAACATTGTTGCTGGTGCTGTTGGTCTTGAGGGTGTTTGCAGCCTTCTTTCCCATCTCCATCATCTCCTTGATGTCCAGCTCCACATGGTCCACTGCAATATGCCCATCTGGAACCCAGTCACAGAGTCAGTAGTGCGATATACAATCAAGGACTACAGCATGTCTTGTGAAAACACCTTTATACTTTACTTTTATATACGCATACTACTGTACTACTAATCTAATACTACTGGTGCACAGACTCACAGTTGTTGCTGCTGTCCCTGGCCAGCCATTTCCCTTTGGGACAGTTGGTTGTTCGGATAATGCTGACGATGTCACCGCTGTTGACCGCCAGATCGTTCTTACGTCCCTTAGTCGTCACAGTTACTTTTGCCTCGTACATGGCATCCTCCTGTCCTGTGATCTAACAGTATATACAGTGGAAGCTTAACATCATATGTTTACACACACACACACACACACACACACACACACACACACACACACACACACACACACACACACACACACACACACACACACACACACACACACACACACACACACACACACACACACACACACACACACACACACACACACACACACACACACACACACACACACACACACACACACACACACACACACACACACACACACACAAATAGGCTACTTGCTTTAGAGAGTGTGACAAATACGGCTAATCTTTTTCCTTTTGACATGTCACAGCAGGAAAAGCAGCAGTGTAATTAATAACATTAATGATGGCTGCTATCCAGGGAGGCCCTGCTGTCTTACTGGAATAGCTGACAGGGCCACTTACTTTCCCTTCCAGTACCAATACTACCATATTATTTAGTATTACAGAAAAATATTTAGTATGTCCCAATACAGTATGCCAAAAATACCAGGATGTCCTACTACATGTGCACGGTGCATGCAACATTACAGTATGTACTTTGGAACTCAGTTTTAAACTAAAGTAAACTGAGCCATCATTCATGTTACAAATTCTATTATACGTGCTTTTCCTGCTACGACAAGTCAAAATGTCTACTGCGAAAAATGTCTGTCCTGAGAGGCTCTAAATGACGCAAACGTCTTTTTACAACGTGGAATGAAACTGTTTTTTGTTTAGTATTTGCTCTAATTTTTTACTATGTTTTTGGTTTCCACCAACTCCTGAAGGAAATATCTGGCTCATTAAAAACTAAATGCTCCACTATGTTCACCAGCTAGCTGCTAACTGTGTCTGTCTGGTGTTTGGTGCTGAGCAGGTAGTGTACACAGGCTTGTTTGCTGAAACAAGCTGCATGCCCGAATGATGCAGAATGAGTGAGATGATAAATCTCTGTATTTCTAATTCTTTCTACAATGTGTTGCATTCTTTCTTTGGTCCCAGACGTTTGTTTCAATTTTTGTTAGAACAACAAGCAAAACCCACTGGATCCTGGACAAAGCCATGCTCTTTTGTGATTACATGGTTATAGTAGTATGTGGAATAAAAAATAGTCTATAGATCTTCTGTCAGCAACAATGAAACAATGTTTACTGAGATTCCATTTGAGCCTGCACATGTTGCTCAGGAGGAATGAATCCCAACAGGTTTGTATGCCAAGACATATACCCCACCCTCCCAGCCGCTCGTTCAGCTTCCATACCTCCCTTCTCCGTCAAAATAATCACTCACTTTGAATTTTTTCTTCATCTCATTCTCCTTCTTTTCCCTCTCTTTCTGCTCTTTCTTCTCCCTTTCTTGTTTCTCCTTTAGCTCCTTCTTCTCCTTTTCCAGGCGCTGCTTCTCTTTCTTTTTCTGCTCTTTCTCATCCGGCCCTTCTGTGGCGGCTTTCTTGTCAGTCCTGCGGAGGAGAGAATGAGGGATATCGTCGTGTTTGAAAAAGAACTCCTCGCTGAATGTTTAAGAGAGGCGGAGAGGAGATTATGAGGGAAACAAAGACAAACCAAACTGTCTAATCGCTAACAGTGTCTGGGGGATAACCGCGATGAAAAGAGAAGTGGGTCAAAAAATAATGCCTTACTTGCCGAACCTGCCCGTCTTGCTTTTCTCTTCATTCTGTAAACAAAAAACAAATAGATAAGACTTGATTCATTTGACTCCAAATCAGTAGAATCTCCAACAGATAAGCAAAACAGGAAAAATACGTTTTATTTTTAAAAAGTGACTCAATTCTCACAAAGATACTTACTGCTTCCTGTTGTGCCTCAGCATATGGATCTGTGGGAAAACACAGTCATGTTAAAAAGCTGCAAATTTGTTTCAGTCAACTTAGAATACAAGGCATGTTCACAGCATGAGGACACATTACACAGTGGTTTTGATAGAATCACACAAGAAAACATTATTTATATATATTTATTTATGTGTATTTATGTGTTCTTCACTTGTGTCATTGAAATTCATGGATTAATACTTCAACTCCTTCTTTGACCAGGCCAGGAAACATATGGAAGTAGCATATAACATACAACCCTATCACCTCTATACACCCTTCTGAATCCATGCCATCTTCAAAACACACACCTCCTCCTCCTCCTCCTCGACAGGTGGAATGCTGCTGTGTATGTACGCCCTCCTCCCCTCTGGTCACAGAAACAGACAACTACTCTCCCTTTGGGAGGTGTGTTGTCCCCTTAGTAATTACTGCTCTACTCAACATTCAAAATATTACTAAAGCAACCTCTGTGTGTGTTGTAATCCCAGTTTCTCTGTTTTTTGTTTAGATAGCCAGTTCAGCCATCTGTATTTCACGTAGTGGGGTGAGAGCCGTGTGGAGGCAATCCTAGCCTGGGTACACTGTAACAGACTTGTGTTGTTGTGACGCCCTGTTTCTGTGCATTCCTTGTTTTCAAATGCTTGATTGTGTACAGACTTCCTCTACAAAAGGACAATAAAGAATGCGTTTGAATCTGCTGCCTGCTTTCCTGGCATGTGTTGGTACTGTCTCAAATCATCTGACAATCTGAGCTCTAACTTCTAAGCCTTAAAGGTCCCATGTGAAAAAAAGTGAGATTGCCATGTCTTTGTTATTATAGAGCAGGTTTATGTGGTGCAACATAAATACTGTAAGAGAAATGCACGCAGCCCGTATTTAGAAACTGTATCTTTAAACGAGCCATCAAGACTTGTGTACCTTTGTGATGTCACAACTATACTATATACAGTAAAGGTAGAAAGTGCCGCTACAGTCATTCCCCAGCTAAAAGAAACCCAAAATACAAGTATGATCCTGTAAACGAGAATAATATGTGACACTTCATGCAGGCCCTATCTTACAGACAGATGCATGAACAAAATGTGTCTATTTAATAATTTATTTAGATATCTTACCAATATGATATGACTGGTGTGATTACATCTGTGGTTCAGAAAGTCTATGGTCTCATAAAGAAGTCTTTAAAGTGTTAGCCATAAAGAGTCCTTACTTTTTGGTGGTCCTTTGCGTTTCTTGCCAGCGTCACTCTTTCCTTTCTTTTTGGTGGCAGACGTGCTGATGTCCTCATAGACATTGTCTGCACTTTCATAGACACCGTTGCCAACGTCAGCTTCGGGCCTGGGTGAGTTGGAGGAAGGGAATGAAAACCGAGTTCTCAGAGATGAACGAGTATGTCGAAGCAGTGAGAAAAGGGTTGTGTGTCTTACCTTGCCAGTGGTGGATATTCTAGTGTTGGACATTCCAGAGAGACAGGGGAGGAGGATATTGGTAGTGGATTTGTTTGGTATTCATCCCCAACTGCAGGTGCAGCAAGGAACTCAGCCCTGGGAAGAGTTATCCCATTACTGTAAAACTCTGGCAGGTCCTCTCTATCTGGAGTATCTGGACCAGTGTTCTCCCCATTCTCCCACTCTGACACAGGCAGCTCCGGAGAGTGGGCATCTGAAGTCACATCGTCAAACTCCGGGACATCTGTGGGGTCAGTCCCAGAAGAGAATTCAGGAGGAGCAGGGATCTCTGTAAATGCGGGAGCAATTAATATGAAATCAATAAGGGGGGCTGATTAAGTTTGGTTTCACAAAGTGGTAAGTGTGACAACGGTGACCGCACCATTATTTTCCAGAGGATGAGGAGGGGTGAATGGAGCAAGGTTGACAGAGTGAGGTCTGTCTGGCTTATTTGAAGCTGGATCCAGAGACCGCGGGTCTAGAAGGACCTTCTTGGGTGGAGGAGGTGGCACCACCAACAGCTCTGGGAGAGCGTCAGACCCCTCCTCAGTGATACCTTCCAACACTGCAAAGAATGACATTTAAATATTTATTATTTATTTATTATTTTTTCAATTAAATACATGAGTTATTATGATTGGAATCTTAAATGTCCCATACTATAAAAAGTGAGTTTTTATTTATTATTTTTTTATTTATAAAAGCCTTTTTCATTTCTAATTTTGGGACTACATTACAGGGTCATTCATGGGCCTTACTATTTCTACCCACACCTGTATTGTCGGGGGTTAAGGATGCAAGCAACGCCTTGTGAGTGATTTTTACCAGCAGATAACAAAATACAAAATCTAAATATGACAAAATATACAAAATAATGAAAAACATTTTGCCCAGAAAGGTTTGGACACTTCCAGTTCAGAAACTGTGACTTTAAACGAGCCGTCAGGTCTTCTGTACCTTTGTGATGTCACCACTATACTATAAACTGTATGTAGAAAGTGCTGTTACAATCATTCACCGGCTGCAATGATGGCGCAGAGATGCTGAGAGTGCAGTTGTGAAAGACCTGGAAACACTGACCAATCAGAGCAGACTGGGCTTTTTCAAGAGGGGTCTTAAAGAGCTAAAACAGGGTAAATACAGGTATATTCAGACAGACCGTATGAGGAAAATAATGTGTTTTTGAACATTAAAGCATGAAAACATGTTCTAAAATTAAGGTATGAACCTGAAAGTGAGAAAAATATGGGACCTTTAATGTGACGTGTATGGCTAATCTTTGTGATATGTTCTGGTTTCACAAAGTCTAATTAAAATGTAAGACATTTTTTCACTTCAGGGTTAGCTTTGAACCCAAAGCAGTAAAAACAGTCAGACACTTCGGCTGAAACACCTGAAGGAAGTTTCCAAACAGAGAGGGAGAAGGCAAGAGCAAGCTGAGTGGAAGAATTTGATTTGTGAGGAAACCCAACAAGTCAGTCACTCTGCTAAAGTTGTTGTTAATTAACTCTGCAGAGTGGAGATAATGCAATTACAAGTGAAAAATCAGAACCGCTTAATGCAGAAATGTACTGCAGACCTCACTTAGTCTTTGTATTAGTTCTGTGACTTTGCTTTCTAAGATGTGTCTTTTAATCTAAAGTACTTAAAAGCAAGCAGTAAGCAGTAAAGCAGTCTGTCCCCAAAAGGTGCCGTATAATTAAATGACACTACTTGTCCTCCTTACAATGCAAGATATATTCAAACAACCTTAAAATGTTATTATTTTGTTCTGCACAATATGTGTTTTTGTAAAGAATCATCATGAATTGTCTTAGAGAATTAGCAATCATATATGAGTGTAGTACTTGACTATGATAAGTGACAACAGACTTGATGAAATGTTAAACAGCAGGAGGTTGTTTAAAATTGATACATGTGTGAACACCAACATGCACGATTAATAAGCTTTGTGTAAATGAAGCCACCGTCAACACAGCAGCAGACTCACTTCTCTTCCCATGCGTTGTCAGTTTAACAGACATTAAAGTGTTTGTCACTGCAGCTCTCTGGCATAATGATGGACATGTTCCTGTCACTGCTCCTCCTCTCTATCATTGCTGGCATACCTCAGCAGCTCTGCCCTGCCTGCTGCTTAGTTGTTTCTGGCACAAAGGAGGAATGTCAGGACTGTTCATATTCGTGTGTGTTTTTATCTGTAAAGCTGCTTCCCCAAACCAACACCCGAGGCAATCATGTGGCAAAAACCAGACTATACATACCGTATTTTCTATATAGCTGAGATCATTATACGTGATGTTCTATAGCTACATAGTATGCACCTGCTGTTCTGATGACGACCTGACATGTGCCAACATGCTGTTGTGTACTTTATGCGCAGTTAAAGCGTGAAAGGAAATAAAAAATGAAAAAAAAAAATGTACAAGAGAACAAGACCAAGAGAGAAGAACTCTACAGTGATTAGTCCAGACTTACTGTGGTCAAAGCCGTTAACTAGTGCCGGTTTCGGTGGGAGGGCTTTCCCCTCATAATCAATAGGTGGGATGTCTGGGAGAGAGTTGGTGGGACTCGGAGGAAGGTCTTCGGTAGGTGGTATGATGATGAAGGAGGTGGAGGGGTTTGTCGGGGGGCTGAAACCAGAATAAAGCAATAAGCATATAGGATAGCATATAAGATGTTTTCAATAATAGTCCAAAAACTGCTGTACCCTCCATCACTTACACAATGCTTCACAAATGTTGGTGTTGTTTACCTGCTCTTTCTGCGTGCCTTCTGCAGAGCGTTGAAGATCCTCTGGTCACATGGAGTAACCCTTCTTGCTGGGCTCATGTCCTCCGCTCTGGAGAGGACTGAGAGCGCAGAGATCTGACGCACGTCTTTAGGAGACGGTTGACTGGCTGGAGGGTCTTTTGTAGATGGTGGAATGGATGGAGGGTCTGTTACTGGAGGAGGAGGTGTCTCCTCTGCAGCTATAGTTACAGCTTCTATAACAGCCTCAGCTGCAAGCTCAGGAGGTGATGGAGAGGGAGTGGAGGCCACTGGAGGAGATGGACTAGAGATGGCACGATTAGGTGGAGGGGTCAGAGCAGCGCTGGGTAGATTGGGAATTAGTTCATTTTGGCTGGCAGGTCTGGAAACAGGAAGGGCGGGAGTTTCTATCTCAAGTGGAGTTTCACTCTCTAGGGTCGGCATGGCTGGGATATCAGGAATAAAGGCAGGGGGTGGGATGAAGTCGGGAGAGGCAGGGATAGTGTAGGGCGGGGTAATTTCCACTGCAGCACCTGAGTCAGGTAAGGTGGGGATGTTTGGTAGAAGGGCCTTTGGTGCAGAGATTTCAGGCTCTGGTGATGCGTCACTAAATTCAGAAGGTACTGGAATAAGTGGAGGTGCTCCGGGAAAGTCTGAGCTGGAGGTGTCTAGGATAGGGTCTTCTGGGACCTCCACTGAAACTCTTTTTGATGACTTCCTGAAAGGCAGGAAGCTCTTCTTCTTTAGTGGTGTGACTTTAGGTGGAGGTGTGGCTGGCACCAGTTCAGCAGTGCTCTCCTTAGGTGATACAGGGAGAGGTGGGATCTTCTTGGCTTTACCGTTCCCTTTCTTCTGCTTCTGATCTACTGAATCGTCATTGAGCTTCTCTTTACTTCCTTTTGTTGTCTTGTCTTTACCTTTTTTCAGCTTCCCTTCACTCTTGTCTTTTCCCTTAGAGTTAATCTGGATGAGAGGCTTTTTGCTCTCCTTCTTTTCATCCTTGAAGACCACCCTGGGGGCAGACAGTGTCTTTGCTTCCAGGCTCTGGTTGATGGAGGTGAGCAGGGAGGGGCGTGCTCCTGCAGGGAGGTAGTGAGTGGGGCTCTGGGGAGGAGGGACAACTTTTGGTTTCTCTGGGAGAGCAGGTTTGAGCGTGGGTTGCTTCAGCAGGAGTTCTTCTCCCTGAAACTTGGCTCTGAGGGCCTTAAAGTCCAGTGTGTCCTCCTGGTGAAATGATTACACAATGCAATAGGTTGAAATACTGCATATATTGCATAATACAAAGTTATCTGATCACCTGAAGTGTTATAAGATCCCAAGAAACGTGTGCTATTAAAGGTAGCGTGGAGCTTAGCTAAGAAGAAGAATTTAATCATTGCAATGTATCACTCTCCACAGCTTAATGGGGGTTTTGCTTCTATTCAATTTGCATATCTATCAGTCTTTCTGTGTGGAGAGAAAGTAGGCAGACCTGATTTGTAGTGATCAGTCTGAATCAGGAGGGTTTCAGCACACACACACACACAAAACAGGAGGCCCATATTTGTGTAATAAATAGCTGTTGGACAATTAGCACTGTTTTGAAACACTAACTCACGCCAAGTCACATCTTACTAAAGACTTAGATTATGATATTATGACAGGAAGCAGAGTACAGAGTACACCTGTTACCACAGTATACAATATATAATGAGTGCATATAGTATCGTTATAATGTAATGAATCATTGTTAAACACACTTTGCACAGTCATTTGAGGATATTAAAGGACAACATACCTGATCCATTGCGCGTTTAATTATCCACCGAAACGACAAAAGCCTTCTTAGTTAAGTAAGTTAACTCCAGTGAGTTTCTTCATCAGCTTCTCAGTTGTGTGTCCAATGAAAGTAATAAAAAAAATGTTTTATAGACCTGTCCCAACTCGGTGCGTGTTTCTCCTCCGATCCTGATCGAGACAAATGCGCCCCACGCGCACAGGAGATGGTTTCAGTGGAGGAATGAGGTTGAGTGGGAATACTCACACTCATCTTCTAACAAAAAAAAGTCTGTCATTCTCGTCAAACGGGTCTGTCCCGAGTTAACGCAACACACTCACTCTCAACAGCTCTTGGATTTTTTTCATCCTTCAGGAATGTCGCCCGGCTGGCACTGCGCAAATGTGACTCACTGTCAAGAAGTCTCCCTGTAGCTGGAGTTGTTTTTCGATCTCCAACGTGTTTTTTTTGTCTGTTCATACAGCAAGTCCTGAATGTTTAAAACGATAGTGTTGTCGTGAGAATATGAGGTAATATGCCATTAAATGTGTGATGTGGTATCTTGAGCTTAAGCTCAATCTTAAAGGCAAACATAGAGGAAACGGAAACGACGTACGTCAATCAACATTCCAGCTTTGTTACAGAGAATACAGAAGTATTTGTAATATGACATCAAAACACCACAGGCATACAACCTTCATACGACAGTTTTTTAAGGATATTCTGTCTTGTTGGCATCATCAGGTGTGTCAGGGACTCAGGAGTAGATCAAGAGCTTAGACCTCATACACAGAAACGGTGCTTGTCACTGTATGACAAACAGGCCACTGTTTGTTTGATTAAACCCACTTGTCTGGTCTGTGTTGAAACATGTTGGTAGATTAAAAACCATTTAAAGAGGGCATGAGAATAAACTAATACTTAAAGGGCCATGCCATTCAGATTGTTTACATTTGACCTGTTTTTAGCCATACATCTGAAAAGTCTGGCACAGCCACAACAAAAGAAGACATAGTTTAAAAATCCAGGGTCTATACACATGTATTCCAGTGAGAGGGGGTGGCTATGGAGAAGCGGCCTGGGCCTTGCTCAAGGGAACCACAACAGTGCCCAGTAGGTGAACTGACACCTCTCCAGCAGTAAACACTTAAATCTTGGTCCGCGTGGGGACTTGGACCAGAAACCCTCCCAGTTCCCATGTCCCGCCATGTCCAGACAATACTGAGCTGTTGCTCTGAACTTCATACTGTATTGAGAAAAAAAGAATATAGTAAAATAAAAAATCAACTGAATCCTGCTTTTCCAAAAAGCTTTAGAACAGGGCTGCCCAACCCTGCTCCTGGAAGGCCACTGTCCTGCATATCTGAGCTTTTTCTCTGCTCCAACACACCTGAATCTAATGATGTGCTCGTTATCAAGCAGCTGAAGCTCGTCACAGGTTTGAAATTCTTTAGACTCAGGTGTGTTAGAGCAGGGAGAAACCTAAAACATGCTGGATGGTGGCCCTCCAGGAGCAGGACTGGGCAGCCCTGCATTAGAAAGAAATAGTCCCAAAGAAAACTGCTTACAGTGAGGTTTGTGGATTATCCAGCAACTGGGATGGTGTTTTTGGAAAGACACATTGCTGCCAAATGTAAATTTTCAGAGCTATGAAAATTCTATTCAGCTACACAATACATAAGTGGAGTCAAACACCTCACTGATGAGTAGGCTATCTTAAAACCTCTTCTAATGAAAATGAAACTCACTGCTCGGCCAGATACGACGGTGGGTTAATGGGGAGGTTTTTCTGTGAGATTTGAGTGATCTGACCCTTTTTAAAGTCTGTAGTTCTGGGGCTGCTGAGTGTTTAGAGCAGTCACCCCATGTAAAGGCCGTGGGTTCGACTCTGACCTGCGGCCCTTTGTTGCATGCCCCCATCCCCCCCCCCCTCTGTCAACCCCATTTTCTGTCTGTCCTATATAATAAAGGCTTGAAAACTGCCCAAAAAATATATATATTTTTTAAAAGTCTGTAGTTCTAATTTCTCCTGTATAACATCAACAAAGAGTTGAAGTTGCTGTTTTTCCACAGGGAGGAGGGGGGAAGCAAAGTCAGAAGAAGGCTGACGTTGTTATGTTTTTTGTAGTCGGCTGCTAATAAAGCTTATGACAGCTTGCATTAGAGGCTGCCAGCGTACCAGAATGTGACAGGCCATTAAATCCATGTTAAATTACAGCAAAATACTGTGGCGATTGCTTTACACTAACTAAAGACTCACTGGGGGTCACCTCTGCCAGGCAGACACACACCATTAGGCTCGCGCTCTTTGTGCTCTCTCTCTCTCTCACACACACACACACACACACACACACACACACACACACACACACACACACACACACACACACACACACACACACACACACACACACACACACACACAGAATACAACCAAGACACATAAATAGGCATATCAGTCATTTGGGATGTGTTTATTTGTAACAGTAATACATGGTGGAATACGTAAATCAAGAGAGAACCAAAAAATCATCTAAAAACCCACTGTATAATGTCATATTCATAAAGGTAAAAATAATGTGTCAATTTACATTAAGAAACTGTTAGCTGAGGTAAAGTTAAAATAGGTCTAGAAATGTTATGTACTCAAACAGCAATGTTTCCCTTTTTAATTCAACTTCTTTGCTCATCTTCTAGTTGTCAAATTTTCAAGTTAATCAACATCATAGTCCAAAAGAGTTCTCGAGTGATATGGGGAATCTGGCCATAAAATAGGGAGTCATTGGCATCACAGTTGATGTAGTTGTAGCAGAAGTCACTGCAGTCCACACACTCACAGCAGCAGTTTGGCACCTGACCAACAGACAGACAGATGGACAGAGCATCACTGTAGATGTCTTAAAGAGCATTCTGGGGGAATGGGATGGAGGGGTGACACTGTCACCGTCGTGGTGCGGAAAAACAGGGCTGTGGTGTGTACACAGGCTTTCGGTAACATAAAAGGCAAAAGCTGATCTGTTTGGGGCCTAACAATTTGAGACGGTGGGACTTGAAGATGTGCAGCCGGGATCCGGATTAGTAAGTGAGGTTAAGACAAAGACCTACAACATCCATGCACAAGAACAAAACAATATCAAAGGGCAACAAAACAAAACAGGAAAAAAGAAATCATACCGTATGTTGGTATTGCTTGGGTTAACGTTGAGAGTTTGCATAACTGAAGCCTTCCTATTTTATGGCACAGAAGTCCGGTGGACAAAATGGTTGTTGTTGTTGTTATCATTATTTACAAAATGAGTTTGGCAAACCAACAATCAGATGCCTTAAAGCCATGTTGACTCTATAACTCCTATAGAGCTGACCCCAGCGGCTTGATTGACTTATAAAATAAAAATTCCATTTCTCAATTTCTTCTTTTTTTTAATCGGTATTGTACAAAAGCTATAGAGAATGAACAGTTCAATCAGAATCTGTTTGACTTGCAAAACTTCCCGCTCAGGGTCCATTCCTCAGTGTGTCCGGTCCTCTGGCCTCTGTGTGAGCCTGTCTGCGAGGAGAGAAATGACTGTGTATGTATGTTAGAGAGGGTGAGAAATGACTAGGTGTGTGTGTGTGTGTGCTGAGTATATGTAGGCTGATTACTGTGTGTACTGTATGTGTGTAGTTGGGGTGTGAGTAGCTCCCAGAGAGTCTGTTTCTGCATAGTGATCCAGCAGACACTCACAAGAATGGAGGGAGACAACGCCTGAACCAACCGACCAATCAGAAGCAGTGATCCCAGAAACGGGCCATCCCTGATAGGCTCGTTTAGAGTCTAGCACCTCCAGTGGGATCTCCTCGCCACAGACGCAGATTATGTCCTGTTAAAACGAAAGATGATCATTCTAATCCCGATGGGCGTGCGTGTGTGTGTTTGTGTGTCGGAGACAGGGAGGCACTGCTTGATTCAGTCCTTCTGGCCAGACACAGGAGGCAGAGGGAGGAGTGTGAGAGCAAAGACAGAGAGGAGGAGGAGGAGGGAGGGAAGAAGGGAGAGAAGGGAGGAGCTGGTTATGTCTGTAAGGCTGGGTGTGAGTCGCCACAGGAAGAAGAGAGGAGAAGACAGAGCAGTGGAGGGAGAACTGGATCCGTCTCAGTGATTGATATCCCTCCTGCCTGGAGTGAGTGACCAAGAGGGCTCTCTCCCTCTCAGGAGGAGAGGAGGCTGTAGAGAGGAGGAGGAGAAGGAGGAGGAGGAGCACAGGAGGAGGACAGAGGGAGCGTGGAGGCTCCTCCTGGGGGGTTGTTAGCCAGAGGAGAAGAAGGGCTTAGCCAGACAGGGAGATGTGCCAGACATGCACATATACACGCACACGCACACGCACACACACACACACGCACACACACACACACACACACACACACACACACACACACACACACACACACACACACACACACACACACACACACACACACACACACACACAAGGTGAGCGTTCTCCTCCTGTTCTCTCAGTGCTGGTCAGGTCTGTCTTCCTGTGTGTCTCTTTATTTCTTCCCCTTGTTGATCTGGGCGTAGAGAGGGTCCTTTCCCTTCTGTGCATGAGAGAGAAACACATCAGCAATTTCAAACAGATTTGACTCTTCTCTATTATAAACCTGGTTGGATTTGTAACCTTTGCGGCAGTTCATCTGAATGTTACATAATGAAAAGGGAGGACCTGAGTTTCTGATTCCTTCTCCTAACTGTCTAAACTGCAACAATCACCTACAAGCCCCGACAAGTACGGTTCAGATCTGCACAGCGTTGTAAATTTATGTACCTATCATGACCACCAGGTGGCAGTAGCACACTGCTTTGTGGGAGAAGTCCAATCATTTCTCTTCTTTCACTGAAAAATCCACCCCTCATTCTTGAAAACCTTTTCATGCGCACATGAGTTATTGTTTCTGTGTCACTGTGCGCGCACATGCATATTCTCTCCCACTCCAGGCTCCCTCCAGGACCAGTATGAATCAGAGGTATAAACTAGCGCCTTGAAAGACCAGTAATGAGTCATCATGTCTGCATGTCTCCCAAACTGAGCCTGAAGACAACAGCGGATGATGGAACACCCTGCAGTCAGAGCATTAAGCCTGCTGCAGTCACTCACAATGGGCCCGTTATTATCGTACACATAATTACAGCCAGCCACTCAATCTGCCATGCAGACAACTTGATTGGAGACTGCTGGCTGGCTTATTATATTCTGGAAGACTTCTTTCACTCTGTGCAGATAGTTTGGACTTCACCGGTAGCTACCACACGAGGATACAGTATGCGAGGTTCAGAGGTGAGCAGGCTGGACTGATGGGAACTTCTGCTGATGTGTGAAGGTTCTCTCAATGCCAAAAATAAATGACATTACGGTTTTTGCAATCCTCATCAGTTGCAACAGTTTCTGCTGCCACTGTGTGCTGCCATTCAGTTCAATTATACAACATGAAGTGACATTTAGAGGCACAAACTAAACTAAACACATCTAGGTGAGGATGTTTAACAGCTGGAATCGGTTTGAGAGGAAGTGCTGTAAATAGAAAAGTTTAGGGAATACACATGTTTGGTAAGTAGACTGGAAAAGACAGTCTTGGATTATACTGAATGAGTTGTGTTCGAGTTTGAAGCTTTATTGATTGATTGGTCTAAAAATGAAATATTAATCTTTTTAGTAATTCTTTCTTAACAAAAACACCAAACCATTTCCACTATTTTCCGATATTTTAATGGACATAACAATGAATTGAGAAATCAGGCGGCAGACTTATCCATAATGAAAATTATAGCTAGTTGCATCTCTGTCAAAGTAGATAATGTTCATAATGTCTATAGATGTCCACTAGTTGGTTGTGGCCAAAACACATACACAAGGTAAAATCCGTTCTCTATTAGTTCTCTATCGCACCAAAAAAAGCAACATTTGATTCATGTTGTATCTTATCGCAGCTCTCTCCATGAGATAGAGTGGCATCTGGGAGAAAAAAAGCTGCTTCATGCTAAAAATCACAACAAAACCTGACCTGTTGCATAATCTCCATGGGCTTTCATCCGAGCAGAGGAGTGGAGTTAAAGTTTGGAGGAATTCTTTAGCGGAGGCTTTGGTCTCTGGGATACAGAGCTGTATCTGTGGAGCCGGCCAAGGCCAGACATTCAGCAGAAAGTAGCTGCCAGCAGCCCTGAGAGAGGTGACAAAGAGGCTGAGACAAGCAGTGACAGCAAGCACACACTGCTCAGCCCCTGCACCAGAGCCACAGCCCAGCAGTGTCATCCTTCATCATCTAACCAGCGCTGCCAAGCGGGGCCGCTTCAGCTCCATAAACCCTGGGTCGAGAGAGGGAGGGGGAGAGGGGGGGCTGGGTGGAGGTATGAGCGATGTGCTGGCGTGGCACCAGCCTGAAGGCCAAAATATCTGGCCTGGCTGTTACACATGTGGACATTTATGTGTATGTGTGTGTGTGTGTGTGTGTGTGTGTGTGTGTGTGTGTGTGTGTGTGTGTGTGTGGTAGGCCCTGGGCAGGAGGAGCAATGTGGGATTGCTCAGTGAACCGTAGAAGCAGGCCATTTCACGCCTGAGACTCGGGAGCGTTCGGTGGACATGATGAGATCACCCCAGAAAAAAAACTCTTACTCCCACTAGCCAGAACACATGTCTGTCTGAGCTGCACAGTGGAATGGGGAGGAAGAGACAGGTGGTCATGGCAAGCAGCAAACACACTCACACAAACACACAGGCATTTTTCGCTCCAATATGAGCATGTGGTGACAGTATCGATCACAGGTGTGCTTGTCTAGGGAATAGCTTGGCCTGTTGCACAAGTGTGCTTGTGTGTGTGTGTGTGTGTGTTTGTGTGTGTGTGTGTGTGTGTGTGGGGGGGGGGGCTGTTGTTTGGTGAGTTGTCTAAAGTTTGTGTGATTGAGCAAGTAAACACCATATGGTAACAGTGTCATTGGACCAGGACCAAAGCAGTTCACCAACTACAGAGGAAAATCTCAGCACTTCTGGCTATAACAGCCAGTCTGCAGCCAGACTCACTGCTCAGTACTCTACAATCCATCCTCACACTTAAGGCCCACATCCACCTGCTGCCCTACTGCTTTTTAGACCGTCTTGATATGAGGACGGCAGCCAACAGGGGCGAAAGGCTGCTCAGCCACCCCTCCTCCTCTCCTGGAGTGGGTTTGGACAAGAAGGCGTCTTGGGTTTTAATTAATGCCAATTATGCCGGGGCAGTCATTAATCTTGGCACTCCAGAATTAGCTGATGAAAACAAAACCATTACAATTTTCCCTGTGTGAGGGCCAGTAGCTATCATTAAGGAGCCACACTCGAGAGTTGTGTAGGTAAAGACACCGGGTGGGGAGGTAGGGATCAAAATGTCTCTGTTCTTTCGTGTGTGTGTGTGTGTCCCTGTCTCCTTGAGAAGGCAAACTACATATTGACACATCTCCTAAAGAAATTTCCAGCCAATGCAAGTTGCGTAAAAGTTTTCTTGTAAGATGATGTGCAAGAAGATATGGAAACACATATATCATCAGTTCCCTGAGTTTTGATTGTAGCTGCTTGTCTTTCTCACTTTGATCCTCTTACAATGATGCACATATTATGAGTTACATTATATACCGTGTTACATTCATAATGCAGACAAATGACAGCACTCAAAATTTTTATACCAAACTAAACATCCGAGATCAGCATATTGGACACAACAACTGGCAAATCCCAGATGACGTCCTGTTCACTGAAGTGCACAGTTTTCTGATTGGCTGTCGCACGCTATTGGCTTTCCAAGTGAGATGTGTGCTATTCAGGGAACTGGGCGCGATTTAGGAACACGTCATGAAGACAGGACACAATGAGGGCACGGAGCCAAAGTGATCATGCGTGATGAACTGGCCACACATTGTTTCAAAAACTCTCTCTTTGTCACACACACACACACACACACACACATACACACGCGGTGCCACATCATAATAGATAGACTCCAGGTGAGGATACAACAAATATCACCAGCGCACATAATGAAACGCAAGCAAATATGCATACATGCACGTTCACACACACGTGACAAACCACTTAAACTCAATCAAACACATTCTCTTTAAGCATGCGTGACAGCAGGTGAAGGAGAAATAAGGAAAAACAGTGACCATGTGACCAAAGAAGCAACAGAAGAAGGAAAGAAAGATGCAGCGCACGGTCAGCCTGATTAATGTAAGTGGGAGGTACAACAGCCAAGCAGAGGAACAGATAAGGGCATGGAGGTGAAGAGGGAGGATGTAGGGGGCAGGAGAGGTATTGATACCTACCCTGCCCTGCTGCTATCTAGCTCCCAGCCTCTGGACTGGCCTGGTCTGGGCTGGGCTCTGCTGTCTCACTGGGGCAAGGCGACCCAGAACCACACGCCTAAAGAGGGGGGGAAGAAGGGGGAGGAAGGAAGAGAAAAGTGTGGGAAGAAGATTTGATGGAGGGGTATAAGAGAAGGAAATAAAGGGGAGTGGAAAGTAGACAGAAGAATAAATCTGCAAGAAGGATCGCAGGATTGGTAAAAACTACAAGAGTAAACGGGAAGCAAAAGGGAAAAGGTTTCAATACTCTAGAGGAGAAATAAGGACACTTGGAGAGAATACCCACAGCCCACACAGTCTCTTCACAGAAACACACACACACACACACACACACACACACACACACACACACACACACACACACACACACACACACACACACACACACACACACACACACACACACACACACACACACACACACACACACACACACACACACACACACAGAAGCACTCATTTACAGTTCTCTATGACGAAAGCCTTCGTTCTATTGATCGGCTGAAACACGTCCATTTTTCCCACCTCGTCCCGCAGAGAGTGGGAGGTTGTTTTTCCTGCCTTCGCTCCATCTTTCCTGTCTTTCTTTGTAACCTTTTCGACAAAATTCCCTCACTCAGTGTCGCCACCGATGCACATTTCTCTGGTTTGTGTAAAGCTTCTCTGTGTTATTTCGGGCCCGGTGACATTTTCAGCAGTGTGAAAGTCCTCTATTTTTTTCCCAATAATAGCTGGATTGGAGGCATAAAAATAATGTTTCACGCCTGGAGAGTGGAGAGCAAAAGAGAAGAAAGAGGCAAGCATGAAAGAAACATAAAAGAGAGAGAGGGAGAGAGAAAAACGGCAGAGAAAGAACTACAAAAGTCTTGTTTCTTGGAAGGTCACTCATTCTACAAAGACTTTGGTCAAAGGCAAAAGGAGTTTCTTCACTCTCTCTAAAAAAACTCTATCTTCTCAGCTGTCCTTAATTTCTCTCTTAGATTGAGTTGCTGCTTGTAAAATAAATATTAATTGCCCCTGTAAGAAGAATTGGGGTATTATTCCTCCTCAATCCCACCAGAGATGAGTCTGTCCGTATAGAAGTAGTGATGTATGGACGCTACCTGGCTGGTATTAATAACAGCTTAATGATGTCTCTGACAATCCCACCAGCTAATTTAACGCTATGTTGACCATGCACACGCGCACACACTGAACCTAAGACTTAAGCAGGCACGCTACTGCTCAAACACACTTCTGCACATTCACTGACACGCACACACACACACACACACACACACACACACACACACACACACACACACACACACACACACACACACACACACACACACACACACACACACACACAGTAAGGGACACAACAGCATCGGTCTAATCAGCCAGAGTGATTACCTGGCCCGCCAACACTGCTACAGAGGCTATTTATCAGCAGATCTCAACATGCTGCACAGGTTATAGCAGCATAAGGAGCAAGTTATTAAAGGCACACACTTGACTTATTCCACTTCCACCATCCTCCTCACACACAAATATACACACTTACAGCATCTTCTTCTCCACTGCGACTTGGACTGCCCTCTACTTCCCCGAACGAGTCGTCTGTGGGGGGGTCTGTGGCGTCGGTGGGGGGGTCGCTGACATGGGAGGCTGAGGATTTGGAAGGAGAGCTCTGCCTGGGAGCTGGGGTGGGTGCTGCAGGGGAGACAAGCTGTGTCAGATGTAGCTACAGAGAAAGCATGTTATGAAGAGTACAGAACAACTAGGGCTGCAACTACTGATTATTTTCATTATTTTCTTATTAGCTGTTTTGTCTGTAAAATGTGAGAAAATGGTGAAAAATGTTTTTCCCAAAGCCCAAGATGATGTCCTCAAATGTCTTGTTTTGTCCACAATTCAAATATATTCAGTTTACTGCCATAGAGGAGCAACAAAACCAGAAAATATTTAAGAAACTGGATTCAGATAAAGATGACCATTTTTCTTGAAAAATGAATTAAACCATCGAGATACAATCAATCCAAATAGTTTGTATTAAATTCAATATTGACTACAAATGAATTGATGGTTGCAGCTCTAACATAAACATGAACAGATAGAGTTCTCACGTGAGTTGGTGGATGGTGTCGTGGAGGTGACCGGTGTCAGATTCATTTGAGAAATGTCAAAGTCATCACAGTCGTCCGTGTCCTGGGCAGTGCCCACACGGCTGAAGTAAGTGCTGAATGCCTCTGAGGTTCCTGCTAAATTGGGCTGTTCACCCTTCTTCAATGGCATGGCCGGGGGCTTTGCCAGCTGAAAATCCTGAAGGGAGAGGCAAACATGAAAAGGCCAACATTAAAATTGGGCACAGTGACTTTAATACTTTGACTCATTGTATGGGCATTCAAAATGTAACCTGGGCTTTATTATTTATGATGTTGTTTTGTTTTGTGCCTATCATCTTGAACATGACTTAATCTTAAAGCTTTTTGGACTCAGACTTGTCTCTGTCAACAGTCGCACCCACTGCAGTCTTTGCTGAGACTGTTGGCGGAACAAACTCCACAGAGGCTCATACTAAATCTAGTCCACTTGTACCCAGTGCCCGCTCTTAAAGATTAGGTATCAAAACAAAAATACAAATGCCAACTTACAGCACTTAATCTCTCTACTGTCGGCTATCTATCAGAACAATAATGAGAAGCAATGCACTGTTCCTGGTACAATTTTATTTTCGTCTTTTGCATCATGACCACGCTTTCTAAAAAGTGTGAAGTCTGAAGTATGCAGACTTCTCCCCACCTTGAACATCTCCTTGCCCATCTTCCTCCCTCTCTCCCCGTGCTGTGGACTCGACGACGCTGAAGGGGAGGGAGCTGAGGCGCTGGCTCCAGCCCCTGAATGGCTCTCGCCGGCTGGAGTCACAGTCGTGACGGGGGTGAGAGTCTGGAACATGGCAGCAGGCAGAGTGCCCACAGGTTGGGCAGGGAGGTAGGCTGTGGGGGAGAAGGCTCCGGCTGCCATGGCTGCCCACTGCTGCTGGGTGGCAGGGAAGATGTTGGCCTGGCCCCAGATGAGAGGCTGGCCACCTGGCAGCACTTGGGCTACCGGACCTAGAGGAGACTGGACCCCGAAGGCCAGCGGCGTCTGGGCAGCAAACGCCTGCTGGGACCAGTGGCCGGGGGGTACTGCTCCCATCGTCACATAACCTGGTGGTGAGTAACAAGAGAGTTTACAGTCTGAGGTTAAGAAACAAACAGAAAATGTAGATATTATGTAAAATCTTAACAAAGTAGAAACGAAGACAGAGTGTCCACACATACACACACACACGCACACACACACACCCATGCATAATAACCCATGCATCACCAGAGAGTGCTGCCCTACTTCTGCTTGCAGCTAATGTGGTGTCTCTTGATGGTCATGGTGAACTATTATAATTACCTCCAGAATGAGGGAGAGTCATTATGAAAAAGAAGAGCCTGACACACACTCATTAAAATCACTCAAACTCATCAGCAGAAGCTCATTCTATTACACACTTGCTAGTCTCCTGTTTCTGGTCTCCGGTCGGTACCTACAGCAGAGAGAGTTGACATTTAACCTCGGCCTTTCTGCTGCACTGACATATGCGCAGAGAGAGGAGGAGAGGTAGACGAACAGAGGTAAGGAAGGGATTCATTCCTGTTTCATGTCTCTTGTGGTCGGCACAGTACAGATGGTGGGCATGGTCCCTGCAATCGTCTGGTCTATCATACTGAATGCAGTCAGAACGGCTCCGGCTCAGGAATGAATGCATGCTCCATAGTACAGTCTATGGTATGCTCTCAGCCAATAGAATTTCCGAGTGGCTAAATCTTGGAGGTGCGTGGCTTGGGGCCCACACCCTCTGCGCACAGTCACCCAGATTGCACAGTATCGCTGTCCAGACTGCAACGTCCGTGATGAGCACAAGAAGCATGAGAGACCTTTAAGACGGAGCCCCACAAAAAGGATGACTATATGTACACACCAGTGTCTAATTCACAGAAATCCTGTGCATATAAAGGAGTCTTCGCTAGAGTCATCACGCCATGTTTTCATTACTTTCCTCTGATCATCACAGTTCCCTCAGTCACAGGTAAATCAGCAGCACCTGAGGTAGCAAGCTGATGCATATTCAACACCACCTTTTCTCCTTGTTTCCCTCCCTTCATATTCGGTACATTTCAATTCTATTCTGTCCCCCTTTATTTATTTCAACCCTCTCCTTATCTTCTCACTCCTCTGCCTCCAAAGCTTCTGACTTTCCAGTTCCCCATCATCTCTTTTTCTTGACGCTCTCTCTCCCTCTCTCCTGCGTTTGTTTCCCCTCTGCTTGTAGCAGCAGTGTATTTAAAACTCCCATATTATGCTCATTTTCAGATTCTTACTTGTATTTGGGGTTTCTACTAGAACATGTTTAAATGATTTAAAGTTCAAAAAACACATTTTGTTGCTTTCTCATACTATCTGCCTCAGTATAGCTGAGCGGGGCAGCTGGGGCTCAGAGATAGATCCTCCTTTCCAAAGATCAGCGGTTTGATCTCCCGGCTCCCCCGGTTCGCTTGTCAAAGTGTCCTTGGGTAAGACACTTAACCCCAAATTGCTCCCAGTGCTGCGCATGTGTGTGTGAATGTGGTTTGAATGATTAGATTAGATGATGGGCAGGTTGCCTCTGCCATGAGTATAAATGTCTCTGTGAATAGGGGGAATGTGACAAGTAGTGTAAAAACACCTTTGAGTAGTCAGAAGATAGGCAAGTACAATTCCATTTAGTCTGAAACGCTGCGTTTCTGCGCCTGTCTCTTAAAGTCCCCCTCCTGAAAAAGCCCGGTCACTCTACGTCTCTGCTCCGTCACTGCAGCCGGGGAATGACTGTAACAGCAATGCAGCAGCACTTTCTACCTATATATAGTATAGTTGAGACAGACGGCTCTTTTAAAGACACAGTTTCGGAATTCGGTCTTTGTGCATTTCTCTGTGGATTCAGCATTTTGATACTTTCACAGCGTTTATATAAAACCTTGTCCTTTTTATAATAATAAAAGACATGGAAATCTCAGTTTTTATAATATGGGACCTTCAAGCTGAAAATGAACAAGGTCCTACCTGAGGGCACAGACGCAGGATTGAAGGGAGCGAACAGTTCCGAGGGAGGCTGCAGGCCCGAGGGGTCGAGGGTGTTGGCTGGTGAGGCGGGAGTCTGTGTAGGTTGTGATTGGAGGTGGGATTGAGAAAAAACATATAATCAGAATGGTTTTATAAGATGTAAATCACAAACTGTGTATGTACGACAGCTACTCACCGATGGAGAGGTGATGTCAGGAGGTGTGGACATATCTCCAAAAATCTCTAATTGGTTGATATTCTGAGAATAAGAGAAAAATGTAAACACTACCAGTCAGGTAGAATAACAATAGTGTTATATAATAATAATACATGTATTATCGAGTGTCGGTTTGCATTCCAGTGCAACATGCATCACACATTGCATGCAACACGACGCTAGCTTAGTATGATTGTGGTACCTACCTGAGCACTGTGGCAGCAACACAGAAGAGGTAACAGAGGGGTGAGGAGAGATGGAATAATGAGATGAAATGATTGATTATGATGACATACCTACCAAGAGTTATCACAATCTTCCAATGGGTAAAAAAAACACAATCATTGTCATCTGAAGATGCTTTCAGCCAGCTGGTTTCTAGCACACCCCCTGCATCATTACTGTACCATGTCTTCTTCTGGACAAGTCACTACAGTCCCCTTGTTGCAGGGGATGTGTGCTGTGCCTCAGAGGGAATAGCTATCAAAGACAGCAGCCTTTCGATTTGATCTGAATTTGTTCTGTAACATTCTTTTTCCTTTCATAGTCTCCCAATGATCCTTCTCTTTAGTATCTCCCCTTTTTCTTTTGCACATTAATTATATCTTTAGGCCGGTGGCAAGTGAAGGAAACTATTTATAGTCGTAAAGGAATTTAAGCCTTGAATACATGGTCATAGATTTGCATAAATCATGGATGCGGATAATTTCTTTTGAGATAATGAATGTTCTTAGAATATCTTCCCTCTCGCAGGTCAAATAGTTCTTTTTACATCTATCAGAAAATGGATCTGCGAGCATGGTGTTTTAATGTACAGTCATGGGTCTGGATGGCTATGTTTTTCTACAAAAAGAGGAGGGGATAGGAACTATAGCTGCTGCAGAGTCTAGCGTAGCAGATAAAGATAAAGTCAACAAGAGGATAAGCTAGATATCCAAGATATGCTAAATGGACTGATAACAGGATGTCCATGGGATTAAATTCACAAAACAGACTTATGAATCACTCTCCTTATCATAAAATACCATACATTTGTATAGTTGATACTGAATGTTGTGGTACCGAGTACTCTGATTCAATACCACAGGGCCTTTTAGTCCTTGGACCAAACCACATATCTGTACCATCTGAGTGGGAAAACCTTACATATACTAAATTGTTTATGGGGGTCAATAAAAGTAAAATGAATAAATTATTATTATGATAACCTTTCCCGAGAGCAGCTTTTCATATTTATTGGACATTAAAGATGGATTACGTGTTCCACTCTCTCCTGCTGTACGAAAATGAAAATATCCCAGATATGGGCGCCGCCATGTTGTCATTTTGCAACCAGGGTCTACGCAATAGTCATTAGGCGAGTTAATCACATCGGCCAATCGTGATCTTTCATTTCGTTGTTATAGCATCAAACAATTT
The DNA here is from genome assembly GCF_963691815.1 of Echiichthys vipera. Classification (NCBI taxonomy): domain Eukaryota; kingdom Metazoa; phylum Chordata; class Actinopteri; order Perciformes; family Trachinidae; genus Echiichthys; species Echiichthys vipera. The sequence continues at coordinate 23,950,649 of NC_139828.1, read as the reverse complement.
GAACAAACATCAGCGTGATCAGAAATACCTAAAATAAACAGAGATCATCTTTGGGAAAAACGATTTGGTGTTCTTTGACTGTTTTAGTTTGACAATCAAACTCTGGTGAGAACTGTGTGGAGGCAATCCTAGCCATTTGTTCAGTATTTCCAATACAGCACCTTTAAACAAGCAACAAAGTGATCATCCAACATATAAACAAATGTGTTTGCTTCACTTTAAAGCATAATAGTTTGGCTCTACACAAATTGAATTAGGTATTGAGAAATAAATGTAAAAAGGATCCTAATTAGACAATACATTGCAATGATTTAGACCCGAAAAAACTACAAAAGGTAGCCTAAAAATGTGTGTGTATTAGATAATAGTTCCTTTAAACATTACTTAAGAGCTTACAAGTATTTATGGGTGGCCAGTAGTCCAGTCACACCCCAGGGAAAGGATATATTGAAAGGAAGATGATTTTCAGTCCGATACTTTAAGAGATTATAATCACAAATAAGAAGCCAATCAGCAAGGCATATCATATTAAAACATAACCAAGAGATGTACAGGAATTACAAATCTCAAATGAAAATGTTTTGTCTGGGCCCGTGGACTACACACTCATATTCTTTAAACAGAAACCACAGACAAAGAAAATAATGCCACTAAAGTAAGTGTTTGAACTGTAAAGGAAGTTGGACATATATAGACTTTCTGTCGACTTTTAGTTAAGTCCCTCGACTCAATATTCTGTGTGTGTGTGGTACTGGGGTGGTTAGGTCAGGTTGCTATGATTATCAGAGTGTTATGAAAGTTTTATTAATGGGCTGTGAGCAGCTCGGCTCTCTGCTGGCGAGATGACCGCCACTGTCTGTTCGCCCCACCGTCCCCCACTGGTTCTCTGACAGACACTCTGACCTTTACGTCCACTCCGCCCTTAAAGGACCTCCGCTCAGAGCTACTGGAGTGTTTTTCTCCCAACTATACTGCTCAAACCTCCCTCTTTCACGCACGTACACATGCAGATGTAAAAGCACAGGTGCACCCATACATATGGCACTCACCTCTACTTTTGCCTCAAGCTGGTTACTATGCAACAGCAATGATGCATGTTTTATTCATACATGGCAGGGGTCAAGAGTTGGGGTGAACAATGACTAGAGAGATACAAGAGCGGTGCGGCTGAGGACGGGAGACAGGACATTGTCTGAGGAAATGCCTGAAGACACTGTTCATTTGGGCTGAAAGGTAACCTTTAGGACAGTGTGTTCCCTCCTCACAAACACTAAAAACTAGGGCTAACTAGGGCATTCATCAAATTTCCAATTAAGATTTTGGCTTCCAATCAGCGAAATTCCTTTTCACAATGATGCTGTGCCATAAATCCGGCACAAGCGTTTCCTTCACATGGTGGCGCTTTTCTCTGTATTCACTGAGTTTTTCACTGAAATATGTTGAATATAGTTTACCAAAATGTTTGAATATATATTGTTAAGTAGTTTTCAGTTGGTGGTGGTAGTGCACTAACATTCCAACATAGTTGATCTTGCTTATATATATATATATATATAATATGTACTGTATATATTTTGTTTTTCAGTTGAATTCTATTTAAAGTTCAAGAAATTCACTGTTAAAAAGGTTTTGTTTTTTTATTTCAATAAATGCAGTGTGTTTCCTGCATCATGAAGTCAATGAATAATCATGTTAAACAATCCTGATCTCAATATTGACCAAAATAATCAAGATGATGATATTTGCCATATTCGAGCAGCCCTAATTAAAACCCTCCTAGCTTTTGTCTGAATCACAACAAGCAGAGCACTGTGCTTTGCGTTATGTACGTATAGCACCTTACCTGAGTCACCATTTCCAGGTCTAAGTCTATCAGATCTGCCACTGCGTGGTGCTGCTGCTGGTGTTCATTTTGTTGGAGGGGCTGATCATGATAATGGAGATGTTGATGATGGTGGTGGGGGGTGATTTGTTGTCCGTTCTGCAATCACAACCCCAGTGTTAGATGGAGGGTGAGATGAAAATGTTCTCACACACAAACATAGAAGTTTTTCATACACTCAGCAAGGGGGTGAGACAGAAGGCAGTGAGGTGAAATGAGGGGGATATGATGGGCTGCAGGTGCTAGAGTCACAAAACACACCCATGTACAAACATTCAGGTACAGAGCAAAGTTCTTCTTACCAGACTTAGAGCCCAAGTGAAGATTTAAAAAGGTTTACAGATCATCCCTACCTTTAGTCTATACTACAGCACTGAGCTGGGGTTTAAACCCCCTTTGTGTTTCTGTAAAGCCTGCTCCCCTGTGTCAGACAGACAGGCAGGCAGACAGTAAGAAGAGCTGGATTAACTAACATGCTGTATAGGAGAGCAAAAAGGGAGAAAGTATGTTACATTATAGCGGAAAAAAATGTCTTCCTTCTTGCTGGCTTGCTTTCATCACTAGCTGGATCTCCACCAAAGTGAATTACAATCTAAAAAATGACCGGATAAGGCCGGTGTTGTGTTATCTTTTTATTATCAGCAACAAATCCTATTAAAATAAGGCCAACAATGGACTGATCATACTGTGTCCGTGTAGCCAACAGCTGATATAGCTGTTATGCCGAAAAACATACTGGTGTATTTGAATGTATCACCCCTAACCACCCCTGTAAAATTGGACTATACAAACAACCTCCAATAATTTTTTCAGCTAGAGCTGAATGGTGATGGGTTGTGCCAGACCTTTCGCAGCATTGGCATTGACACATGATGTGCAGATTGGTCTGGCAAAGCAAGAGCAGTTGGTGCACTACAATGTGAGTGTGTTCTTTTCTTTGGATGAAGTGTGGCCATCATTAGCTGATGCTGAACGACAATTACAGCTTGCCCAATAATAATCAGTTCTGGAAAAATTCTCAATTAAAAAAAAAAAAGAATGCTTGATTTTTTAAATCCAACTGATGAAATGTAATAAAACTTTTTTTTAAATGAACCTGACATTTTGTTTGAAACTCTCTGCTGTTATCCTTTCTTAAAGCCACAGTCTGCTGTTGGCGTCCATTCCTCACCCTTTCTTCCTTCACTCCCTCTACACCCATCCCTCTCTCTCTTGCCCTGCCAATTATCCCTCTGAGCCCATTATAAACTCCCGCCATCTCTTTGGCCATCCCTTTATCTTTATCAGTACAGGCGCCACCTATCAATTAGCCATCTCCAGGGAAACAGTAATTACCTGTGCACATGTGTTCTGCATACAATTATCGCAGCCCCTTTAATTAACGCCACCTTGCTGATCCCCTACCATCTGACTGATCACACTTGCACACGGTGGAAAACACAGCTGAACCGTCACATGCAAACACACACAGACTCACAACTCTGAACAAAACACTATGGATCACCTCCAGCAACACACATACAAGGGCTATTTTAACGCAACCTTTATTTAAACCAGGAAGCTTGGCCAATTAAGACACATTTGAATGTCAGTAATGGCCCAATTATATGGTTCATATATATGATACATACATACATATCATATGTATCATACTAATCCAATGTTTGAGCAGAGTTGATGTATTTGGCTGATCGTTGGTTATATGTTGACCTTTTCATGCGAACTCTGAGGTAGCGAGGGCTTCTGTTGATTCAACCCACTCTCAGTTCTCACAGGGTCAAAGGCTCAGTAGATTGAAATGGTATTATGTGTGTGTCTCTCTCTGTGTGTTTTATTGATTTATCATCGTTTAAGATGGTGAAAGAGTAAACAACAGGAGCGATTGCTGCAGACAAGAGGACGCACTCCTGCCAGTGCTATCGTTTCATCCTCGGTGTAGTGTGTACACACACACAGCAATGATCTCATCGAACACTACTTTCCACTGTCAGTCCTTCTGCTGAGAAGACAGTGAACCTCTCTTGCCAATGAAATGAGCAGTACATCCACCGTGAATATGGTCTGATAAATGCTGCATGTTAGTGGAATAGAGAGAATGAGAATACATCCAATTACTGAGTGTTCATAAATTATTTCAAGATATATACCCCCAATGCAAGGCTACAAACCCTGTGCAGCAGATCGTTAATGGGTTAAACTATCGGTTAGTTTGTTAGTGTGATAGCTGCTAGTGTAGGCAATGCTGCAACTGCCTCGGTATATGCAGCCAGCCATCCCAGAAGGATGAACATTATTGTTAATTAATCAAAATCTATTTAAATTGTAATGTGTTGATGACTTTAATATTGCTATACGTGAGGATGGATGACCTCCACTTCTTGCCCGGCCAGCAACAGTACCTTTGCAGGCATTTTAGCATCCGTTTTCTTCTGCTCTTCTCTCCGCTAACATAAGCTGTGTAAGTTTCTGCAGCTATCAGAAATTCTACATTTTTCTTGAGGCTGCTCATATTAACAATATTATGTGAATGCAGCATTTTGACTTCTGATGGCAAAGACCATCCCTGACTGTGGTGCAACATGCTTAAAAGATCCAACCCATAGAAAGAGCAGTACAGCAGCAGTTTTTCTGCTCTCTGTGAGTCTGGATTTATCATAAAGCAAATTAAATTATCTCCAAATTACAATGCATACTGTCAGCCACAAAATACATTCTTAAATTTCTTTGATCCAATCATATTTCTATGATCCATGGTTGTATTTAATCCCTCTGACTGAGAAGCAGAACAGACTTGAATTTTCTTTATTTAAACCAGAATGGACGACTAGTCCATTTGGTTGCACAAGAGAGAGATATTGGATTTGTTCACGTTCTGACACCTGCCAACACAAAGGCAATCCAAATAGCAGCATGTGTTGTGAGCAGGGTGAGGAGAGAACAGCAATACTATGGTGCCTGTAAGCTTCTTACCAAAGCTGGGGATAATATGCAGCCAGAAAATGGCAAGTCTACCAAAATTCATAGAGTGGGATTGTGACTGCCAGCAGTGTAGGAGGAGTCCAGTTTTAGCGATTTAAGTGTATATATGTATATATATATACATATATACAGTATACACAGTGTATATATAATTAGAATTACTGACTTCGTATGCTTTCGCTAACCCGTCAAGTTGCAGTTTACTGTACATCTAAACTGTCTAGACTTATATATATTATAATATATATATGTGGTGAAGAAAGGAATTTAATAAAAGGTATCAAGTGTATTTATTGGTGAAACATGGATGCTTCACACACACATCTTCAACCCAGCATCACAGAAGATCTATTCATTCAGCACAGTTTCAAGATTAGTGGCAGTGTCAGTTATGGTGTTGAAAAATGGACAGAAACATTACAATGAGTGAAGCCGACCTTTGACCTTTTGGGTAATAAACGTCATCCCTTTAAGTGATTTTTATCCTATTAGACATTTGTGTGAAGCAAAGGAATTCTAGAGTTATGGACAAAAATGCATTTTGTGAGGTCACAGTGACCTTGACCTTTGACCTCCAGTTCATCTTTAAGTCCAAGTGGACATTTGTGTCAAATTTCAAGAAAACACCCCCAGGGGATATATCCTGATATGCAGCGTGCACAAGGATGGCATGTCGTTGGCGCTGAGGCGTATAAACCCCACTGCAGAGGAATACACATGGACGGGCAGAGGGAATACTAATCTACAGACCATCAACATGGGATGAAGTTTTCACATACATATTCACATACAATACAAACTCACATCCACACAGCCTGGTTATTGGGAGTGTGAAGATTTTAGCAGATTAAATCAGGCTACAATATAACTAGCATCTTTATAGGCAGATAAAAGAGCAGCTGAGTTATAGTACAGCCTGACAATGGTCAAGGTCATCTTTCATTATAACCACTGGCAGTGTGAGGCAATAACAGGAGCTTACAGAAATAACACACACGCACACACGCACACGCACACTCACATGCACTCGCACTCGCACTCACACACACACACACACACACACACACACACACACACACACACACACACACACACACACACACACACACACACACACACACACACACACACACACACACACACACCCCTTCACACTGATATATATATTTACACTCTTACTTATATGCATGAATGGGGTGAAAAACTGTTCAACATCCTGACATATAGATTCAAAATTAGAGGCCATGCACATTTAAAGCTTGACACATAATTTGTATCCATTAAAGGAAGGATGACAGTGATAAAACGTGTTTTCAGTGCTATCTGAGATAAGGTCATGCAGGTTTGCACTGGATTCACCACTGGCAAACCACAGCCAAGCATGCTTCATCAAGCAAACTGACATGACACACACATTCACACACACAATCCCGGTTAACCAAAAGGAGCAGGCACCACGGAGCACAAGGAGAAGGTCGATGGCCACAACAGCTACAGCACAAGCAGAAGAGTAGCACAGCACAAGAGCACTGGGTCCCAGCAAACCTCTCAGGGAAAAAGAAATGTAAGGACACATTGGATCATTGTGATGTTAACAGGAAGTAAAATCACTGCAAAATCAGAGCTTCACAAGGCTCTGAGAGGAGAGGGCAACCGAAGGGAAAGGCTTTACACTCCAGTAATGGTGGGACAGCTGAGAGGTTTGTCTGAGAGGGGGAGGCAGGCTGAGGTGGGCGGTGGGACACGGGCAAACACACGGTCACTCACTGGGTGTCGCTTTGGGACGTCATAGACCCCTTCCTTCTGCTGACTGGTGGGAACCTACACAATCGGCCAATAGAGTCAGAGAACAGCCAACACAGCCTGTCACCTCTGGTTTAATCAAACAATGAAACATCCCTGTTATAGCACTGCAACACACTGTATGCCGAAACAAAACCCTGAAACCCGGCTCCTCAGGAATCAAATCAATCCCTAGTGGAGTGTGTGTGTGTGTGTGTGTGTGTGTGTGTGTGTGTGTGTGTGTGTGTGTGTGTGTGTGTGTGTGTGTGTGTTTGTGTGTGTGTGTGTGTCTGTCTGTGGGATAATCAGAATTAAAATCTGTTGAGTGAGAACTCATCTACTGGGCTAATCAGAAGACTATTGGCCTGTGGTGATGGTCTCTGTCTCTCGCATTCTCCCTAATAAAGAATGGATAAGGCTGCTTATCACACCCACAGACATGTAATAACTCAGATTGTGACACACGTGGAGACATGTAATATCTCTGTCACACAGGCAGATAGATTTGACAGTCTTTTCACTGAGAGTATGAATCCTGGGGTTCTGACAGTTTTGTTTCTCCTACACAATGTGTAAAACAAAGTTCGATTCTTCCCTAGTTAGATGTGCACATAATCAGACTCTGTGGTAAATGAAAAATAGCACTGATGAAGAATGTGGATATCTGTCTAGCGCAGCCTGTCTCATTCTTTCTCCTCTTCTCAATGCTTTGTTACTTCTAAAACATGTTTATTTCCAGAAGCTGCCATCTTTATTCATACATTAGTTCCTCTGTGGCTGGAGGCTGGCTGAGGCTCACGTGTCTTGTGTGTGCGTGTGTGTGTGTGTGTGTGTGGGGGGGGGGGTGTTTGTATGTATGTGTGCGTACATTTTTCTGTTTGTGTGTTTGTACACGCGCCAGCACTCTGTCTATTTCCAATCCATTTTATTTAAAGATCAAACGAGAGGCTGGTGATTAATCTTTCTCTCCCCCGCTTTCTTTCATCTCCTCAGGAAAAGAGGGAGGGGAGGAGAGAAAAGGAGGAGGGGTCCGCCTTCTACACAGGCCAGGAATAACCTCCACATCCCCTCCACGCACACCGTACCCTCCCCCTCTACATCCCTTGGAGGTCTACCCGCGCCTCTGAGGAGTGCACCCAGTGAAAGGTTTGTCTCCCTCGGGTAGTTAGCTTCAGCTGTCGGGGCCCTCTAGAGAGTGTTGGTTGGTTGTTTGCCTCTGATTCTTACTGCCTCTTATTTCCTGTGTGTACATTTTTCTGGGTGAAAAAAGCAGCCATTATTTCATGAGCAGGCTGCAAAAGGGCCCTCCTATTAAAGAACGATGTAGCTGGTACCTACTGGCAAGCAAATGATTAAATCTATTTTGTTTAAGCAAGAGCTGTTGGTAGCTTAACACAGCTGACTATGAGATAAAGGGAATATAACTGAGACACAAGCAGACAAAATGAGCTTGTGAGTACCTGATAAATGCTCTCTTCTGATTGGTCGCGGATGGGCTCGTGTCCCGCCTCAAACACAATGTACTACAACGTCAGCAGCAGAGGGAGGAGAGGAAAACCAGAAGCAAGAGAGAAATTGGAGGATAAAGAAAATTGAGAGAAAAGTGTTGAAATTGCAGAAGTGATTAGTTAAACAGCATTGTCAATAGGCTCTCATTAAAAAAGCAGTTGGAGAATAGATTCCAGTGACTCAAGGAGAAGAATTTAGGCAGCAAATAGTCCTGAAGCAGCTGAGAGAAGTGATACATCTTTCAGCTAATCATGCACCCCGACTGGAAGACATGCACACAAGACACACAAGATCTCACATATCCTACTGTTGCCGACTCCGCATACACATCTGCGCACATCTGACCCTTCAAACTGCACCACAGTGCCACACTTTAACCAAACAGGGACTGTCTCCCCACAGTGCACACAGAGAGGAGCAAGCAGACTAGAATGCAGCAAATGACAGCAGCAATGTGATTGGTCAGGAAGTTACCTGGTAGACCGGGTCCTCCAGATCCTCCTCCAGTATTGTCTGCAGATGAGCGGCGGCAAGAAATAAGAGGGAGAGATCACATGGGGAGGAGAAAGGAGCAGAGGGGAGAAGACAGAAGAGAGGGAAGAGGCGGAGAGTTAAGCCGGTGGAGGAGAAAGAGTAGACAGAAAGCACAGCGAGAGAGAGCGGCTTCCCGGCATTCAGATAATCATTTGGCAATCATCAGAAACAGACAGAGATAAAGAGAAATTAAACAGGAGATGCAGAGGAGACAGAACAGAGGAAGGTGAAATAAGCACAATGGGCAGATGGTTCCACTGATGAAACCTAAAAGTTGGCGCTCTGTGCCTTATTTGCTTGCTTTGATGTTTTTTCAAGTCTTATTATCAAGCGTCTCTCATCATACTTATGGCAGATGATTAATGTAAAGTTAAAAGAGGGGGAAACAAAGCAGGTAACTGTAGGGCTGGGCGGTGTGAAGATAGCTCAACAAACTTATATAAGTGTCTTGTTTTATATTCTTTCTTTCACAAAATCTGCATCAGAAGTGTGTTATGGGTAATATTTACGCCATTTGGACGACACTTTACGATCCTGGAACTTTATGTTAATTTTGCTCTTCAGTTCTAAACAAAATTTTAAAAAAAACTTTTTATTTGTAAGTATTTAATTCACACAGGAGTATAAAAAAAATAGGCATTACTATGTAGGTTATTTCGGCCCAGTCCTCGGTAACAGAGAGTTGGTAAGTGTACCTGGTAGACCGCCTGCTCACACTGCTTGTCTTTCTGCGCCTTCTTCTCCATCTCCTCTCTCTGCTTTATCTCATAGATGAGCTGGAACAGGTCCCGCAGGTCCAGGATCACAGGCTCAGCCTAGGATGACAAGGCCACATTATTAATGTTGACTGAACCTGTACTACCTCATGACAGGAGATTAAGGATTTGGTTGGACCATCATTAGCACTGTTACAAAAACCCTTATCTCTTAATTCATTCTCTTTTCAGTAAGACCACAGCCTCAGCACAGCAGTGTTCCTGATGCAGAGAGCTGCGGCTAAAAAGGGTTTAGCTTGGCTCAGTGTTTGCCTTTACCTTATCCCTCATACCCCTGCGTTGATATATCAAATGCAAGGGCACATTTCTGGTCAATAACATTGTAATGTGAATGTTGAATATCCACCTTCTGCCTTGCAATTGTCAAGATAATTTTTTTTCATTCATACTTCATCTTCCCACCTGTACTGTGGCTACATGCCTTTACAGAAAATACCCTGTTTCTCTAATTCAGTGATTCGCTCAGGTAGGATGAGTCAGAGACACCTGATCTGGTCGCTGACAGCTGATTATGGATGATTCCATTAGGCCACAAGTCAAAAACATAATGGCAGCTAAATGAATTTGACCATTTTGCCATTTCTGAAATTAGCTTATCTAAAATCTTTCATTCAAAGTAAGGATGTGTTTGTGACTGATTGTTTTCTGTGCCCCTGTGATTAGTTATGCATTTACAAAATCTTGCAAGCACAGAAAGTGACTAAAGATAGACAATGGGAGTTCCAGACCAAGCTTTTCTAAATAGTATTGTCTTTGATTGGTATGTGGAAACAATCACACGCACAATCACTACAAACTCTACTCCTTCTCCAGGCCTGGTTCAGACAGTGACAAGAGCAGATACTTGCCTCTTGTCTTACCTTCTACCACGTTTCTTGTCAGAGGAGCAAACGTACAGACTACAAACAAATTAGATGACTCATAACATATCTGCTGTCACAGCAGAGAGTTTTATTGTACAATAGTGTTTCAGACCTAATCAATTATTGACTGGAGTTATGCAAAGTGCACTCAGAGTTAACACTGCCTTGCATAAAATAGTCAATTTTAGTGTTGTTTTTCTGCAAAAAGCCATATATTGCTCATAACAGACACACTGGGGTAAACGGGGGCTCCCGCTGAGCCAACAGTGAAACATATTGTCACTCTGTCAGATTCAGATCCTCTCTGCATTTGACAATTACATGCTCTAATCTCCATCTTCTCTTGCCATCTGTCTCACATTTCTTTTCACTCCTTTTCTGACAAAACTCAGAGGTAAAAGAAGACAGAGAGCCCGAGACAAGCCGTGAATTTTGGAATCGTAAATGCAGAAACCTTCGAGGATTCTCGGTGGAGTGGCCCCAATGGACCATGGAGTTAACCTCAGCACTCCTGAAATAGATGACAAATTCATAGCCTACGGAAACGGTGACTAATGATTCAAACAAAAAAAAGTAGTGACGAAGACTTTTACTGCAGATGCATTGTTCTGAAATCTGCACTGATCAGGAATTTTGGTTAAAATCCAACTGAATATTGATGCAACAGATTCCCCCTTTACCTAAGAGTCTGGTGTTCTTTATAGACATTCTCCAGGATATCCTGCCACTTTTTATTTTAGTTTATTTAGAAATTACTTCTTGGTATATTTTGAATTTCCCTCCATCTACCTCATCTAAATAAAATCCAGTTAGTGGTGTCTGACATTTCCAAAAACAACCTCAGAGAATGTGCCTGAATATACAGCTAGAAAAAAGTATATATGTCATTACAACAATAATCACATACTGTAGTAAAGCCGAAGGAGAAGCACCAAACTGGTCAGACTAGTAGTGCGCAGTATCTCTGACTCCTCTAAGATGGATTCATGTATTTATAATCATTGAATCCTGGTGCCAAATGATGAATTCAAACACCAGCATTTAGCGTTGATTGACACACCAGTAACATTTTGGGTAATTTCAAAAATGTTTTGCCACAAAACTAAGGAAACACTTCACCAATCCCATGAAAAATAATCTACATTTGGATGGTTATCCATAGGAATTAAAAAAATAGCCATCAAACAACAACAATATGCACGAAGAAATGTATCCTGCACGTTGCCAACTGGATAAGGTCCCATATTATATTCATTTCATTTTCAGGTTCATACTTCTACTAGAACATGTTCACACGCTTTAATGTTCAAAAAACACGTTTTTTTAGTCCGTTCCAATATACCTGTAATTAACGCTCTATTTTAGCACCTTTAAGTCCCCCTCCCCAAAAAGGCCAGTCTGCTCTGATTGGTCAGTATTTCCGGGTCTTCTGCATCTGCTCTGTCTGTGTCTCTGCATTGTCACTGCAGCCGGGGAATGACTGTAACGGCACTATAACAACACTTTCTACCTATATATAGTATAGTTGTGACATCACAACTGTACAGAAGTCCTGATGGCTCGTTTAAAGTCACAGTTTCTGAATAAAGGCTGTGTACATTTCTCCGTGCCCTGTTTTATAATAAAAAATACAAGGAAATCTCACTTTTTTACAATACAGGGCCTTTTAAATGAGCTAAACTTTTCCTTTAGTAGTGAAGCTAAACACTCTCTCACACTTCATTTCTCATTTGTGGTTAGTGTAAGGATTTGCTCAACTGTAGTCATTTTGTTGTAATTTTTTCAAAGAGATCAGAATGAAAGAATGAATAACTGGTAACTTCCTAAAAAATAGCCAGTCAAAATTTCTAGACCAACATTAAATAGTCCGTGTATCCAGTTTTGCTGGATACACGGTTGCTTTCCTCACAAATACATCTTTTCTCATTAATTACAATTGTAACTTTTCTAAGAAATCATAGACTGTGATGAACTGAGAGACTGTCTATGAAAGCCTTTCTAACACAATCAGTGTGCTTCCATCCGCACTAAAACTTGCCAAATAAAACACAGCCTTATTGAGTTGAGTGGTAAGCCAATTACTTTAGAATGTACCCCTAAAATTGGCCTTTTTCGGAACAACCGTAAGTCTTAGTCTTCGTGACGACAGAGACGCTTTGTTAAATCACATCAAAGTGGTTACTTTCCAATTACAGCCTCTGCCTCTGCCATAAGCTCTGTGCCTCCACCCCTCTCATTGTCTGCTCCACAACTAATGGTCTCAGTACTGCTAATGTTCAAATGCTGAAAATGTGAGAGTATAATATAATCGTGACCTTTACTCAGCCACACATCAGGTAAACGACAGCTTAGGAGACTGATGAGAATTTAGCCTTGTGCTACTCTGTTTGGCAGGGTAGCGTTAGGTTAGCAACTATTTTTTGAGTGCAAATGTGGTTGGTGTAAATGTTGAGTACAGCCTGGTGTGTGTGTGTGTGTGTGTGTGTGTGAGTGTGTGACTGTGCGTATCTGTCTAAGTCAAAGAGCCACGGTTCATGGCCCTGGGAGGATGGATATGCCATTAGAGCTGGTGACACACACTCAAACCCTCATCGACTCACTATGGGAAATCAATATGGCTGCAGAGCGAGCCAGCTGGATCCAGACTAAACAAGCCAGGCACATAGACACAACAGCAACAACAATCATAACAGGTGCAAGAGGGGTACTCAATATCATATAGAGTATGTTGCTGAAGGACAGCACACACACACACACACACACACACACACACACACACACACACACACACACACACACACACACACACACACAAAACAAAAACCTTGAGCTCTACAGAGTACACAGTTTGTTTGATGAACAGCACGAAACGGACATGAGCTGGTATTCAAGGGTGCTTATCTAAATGTCAAGAGGTTTGTAATATTGAGAAAAGACCAGATGAATCATACATTAACCTACATGCAGTGGGAGCATGGTAAAATGTGTACACACACTTGGTAAAATCCTCAAATGTACATGCAGTTGCCTAAACACAGACACTGACCGACTGCGCGGTTTTGATAGCCACGAAGCGGTGGTTCCCTTCCTTCCCGCAGACGTAGCCAAAGGCTCGGTGGTCCGTGATGTCCTTGGCAATGTAGGAGATCTCGTGGACCGCATGGTGGTGTTGGAGGACCTGAAGGAAGGCATGACATAAGATGTTTAATAAATCATGCAGACACAGTCAAGAAACTACAACTTCTTGTGATATTATTACTTTTGCTTTAGAATGTAGGAATTTTCTTCTTAACATGTTGACTTTGTCGGACCGGACAAACAAGGTTTATCTACCCAGCTCCCTAGTAGTAGACAGGGTAATGTCCGAGTGGGCTCATGTGAATACATCCGCTCATTCTACGGTGTGTCCTCGGAGTTGAATGGGGCGTCTTGATGACATTTCGACCATGCGTTGGTGAAGCAAAATTAAACAGCAAAAGGAATGAAAATGTCTAATTGCAAATAATTAGATTAGATAATAATAAAAGATGAAGAGATTTGGGAACTTCTGTCAGTGAGGACAGACACCAAAACCATCAGACAAATTAAAAAAACAGCAAGAGACTTGGTTTTTTTATGACCAAATTATGAACCTGCTCCATCGGCGTGCTACCGATGTAATCCCCCTGCATGCTTTACCTGGGCAACCCCCAAATTGCCTCTGGATGCAATTAGATATGTCTACAAACAATCAGAGACAGGTGACTTTTAAAATCTTGACCAGTGGGTGATGCTCCTCTGTGATTGGCCTGCCAAGGTTCTGGTCAGCTGGAAATCTGTCTGAATGTGAGTGGGGCCAGATGCTTTTCAAATAGCATTTAAGAAATGAGAGGAATTATTTTGACTGGTATTAAAAATATAGGGACATGAATGCACAAAGATACTAAATGCAACATAAGAACGCACCAAATTCCAGTACGCTTTTCCAAAAAACCTGTATGATGAAAACACCCCGGAGTGTACACACAGGAGCAAACACTCACACAGAGACCTTGTATCCGATATTAAACTGTTCCTCGCTCCCCTGCCCTCTCTAGTTTAGCCTGGGTGGGGAGAGCCAAGCTGGCATTGCCCGTGGCAGATGGCTCTGTTTTTCCTGAGGACAGAGGGGGGATCAGTGACAATCACAGCTCGGCAAGCTGTCGAGTTGATCACTTCATCTG
>NC_139828.1:23896122-23933622 GCF_963691815.1 Echiichthys vipera | reverse complement strand
TGATCTCCAATATAGATATTTGCCATTTGTTTAAATGATACTTTACATTATAGGTATTTTTGATGAGACTATAAATTTGCTTCTATAAATAACATTTGATAACCCAACAGTTTTCCCTTTTTTCCCGCTTCCTCGTCTTAGATCTGCTTCCTTGAGAACACGCTCTCACCCTGAGTCCAACTAGCTGTGTTCTGCACCGAAACACCGCCAAGTCGACACACATATTAATTCCCATTCAGCCCACGATTCATCCACTAAAGCTTGACCGTCATCAACATAAAGTTTCAATACAAAGTGAATATATGTATGTATGTATCTCTGTTTCCAGATGAATACTCTGCTCCAGTGCCTTATCTTCATGGGTACATTTTTACATACTCCTTTCCGTTGGCAGAACTGGACTAATTTGATCTTTCTGATTTCATTGTCTGGAGGAGCGGCAGGCCGGCGAGCTCAGACCTTTGCTCTTGTGAGTTCTTGACCTGACGTGGTGCAGCGGCCCTGACGAGACTGACAAAAAGGGTTGAAGAGGGTAGTGCGCATGTGTCTCTATGTGTGTATGTGTCTTGAGACAGAGGCTGACACAGAGAGAGCGAGAGAGAGAGAGTGAGAGAGAAAGACATGCTGGTCTGCCCTCTGCTAGATTAATGTCTCCCCTCTTCTTCTCCTCCATCTCAAGCACCATCTCCCTCCAGCCTGCACGACCTTCCCTCCTCCAAGAGAGAGGCCATCCATCCATTTGTTCCTCCATACATCCATCCGCCCATCTGGCTGACTGATGCAGAGGAGGGGAACGAGACTGTCAAGATCCCTGAACCTCAGCAGAGTCATTCTCTCTCTCTCTCCATCCCTAGCCATTAGAAGTGGTTGAAGGACTGATAGTAAGGACAGCATATCTCTATAGTTAATATTAATGTGCGGAGACAGAAGACAAGGTCTCCCTGTAGAGAGCTTTACTTTGCTCACTGATTCTCTAACTCTGTTTCAGTCTGTCTTTGTCCCTACCTCGGATTCTGCCTCTATCTCTCCTCTTCTTGTCTTGTCTTGTCTTTCTTGCTCTTTTTCTGGTTTCTTCTCTTCTAAACCCTCCACTTTGACTCTCTACCTCTCTATCTATCTCTGGTTCTCTCTCTTTATCCCTCAGTCTTTCAGAGGGTTTGAAGCATCAGGAAAGGGGAATGAGACAAAGAGAAATGAGGGCTATAAAAAAGAGGGATTGGACTGATGAGGGATGAGTTTGGTGGCATGTAATATGGCTGCCATGTGGGAGGTCACTGGTTACTGTGTCCTGCCTGTCTAATACCCTGCACTGTTGAATTAATGCTGGGTTCACACCTACACACGAACACACCACACACGGTGTAAGTGACAAGCAGCTCCTGTCGAGGTGTAAATCTCAGACAATAAAGCCAGGTGTGGAGCAGCAAGCGTCACATTGTGTCTAAACCAGACAACATTCACAATCAGATCCGCTGACAGCCAGACAGAGCCGAGTGAAACAGACAGCTCACGTTGGATATTTACACGACATACACAAGAGCAGATATTAATTCTGTCTTTTGTTTTAAAATAGGGCTTTTTAACTCCAGCTGCCAAAATCAAAAAAGTCTAACATGCACAGATGATCTGAGTGGGCTACAGTGATCAAACTGAGCCAAGCACCTTGTTACGGAGAAGTTTCTGGGACTAATGGGAATTTTCCATCATTAACAAAAATGAAGTGGCCCTTTCAACAAGGCTGTCCTCCAACCACAGCACTTAGTATCCTGGGGAATGTAGGCATTGTATTTCTTGCTCAAGGTTACTGTGACAGGTATGGCCAGTTGGGGAATCGGGCCTGGACAATACCTGTCAGAAGATCCTTGAGAAAGAAATCCATACACTCTATTGGCCACTTTTACTTGAGTTACATGCAAACTCGCTGCCAGCTCCCTAGTACAAAGTCTGTGTAATGTCCGTTTGAGCCCATGTAAGAATGGAGCCGGTCACTGTGTGGAGAGCGAGCAAGCAGGCGCACGGATGATGTTTCCATCATGCAGCTTTAACATCCGAGGGTAAAGATGAAGGGTGATTGACATGAAGAAGCCAGCAAGAATGTCTAGCTAGACAATGACACTCTGGAACTTTTTGTGTTAAAGGCAGAGGCCGAAATGATCAGACAAATTCAAGAAACGGCAAAAGATGGCAAATTATGAACTGGCTATGTGATTGTGTAATCCCTGCATGTCCTGCCTCATGCACGTTATACCCACGCGTCACCCCTCACCTAAACCAAACGGAGAAAGGGAAACTTCCTACAATGTCCGTAAATAAGTCTTGAATAACGGCTAATGTCTCTACATCAGCGAGACAGAGAAGAACTATGCTGCTTTTTAGGGGTATATGGATCATTTATGTCACTCTATGATCTCAAAGGAAAGTAAGAAAAAGATGTCAAACAGACACAGGGAATAAAAGGCCAACATAGATTCAGGTAGATCCAGCCGGTCAAGTAGAAAAGCAGCCGTGTAAAATGTAAAATGTATAATCCTGGAGCATAATCTAGAACCAGTGTTGTCACTGTTTTCAGAGAGGCAGACAATGGGATAGCCATGTTCTCTCATCTACGGAGGCCTTGTTCTCAGGGTTTCAATTAGGGCCTCCTGATTTCCCCAGGGGTCCCTCCTCATGGAGATGCCTCATTAACAGAAGAAACACGCACACACAGAAATGCTGCATGCAGGCGCGCACACAAACACACACACATGCACACACGCACACATTTGCTTCTGAACTTACCCCTGACTTCTCTTCAAAGATCTTGATTCCTCCGAAGGAAACGGTCAGAAACACCTTCTGTTTGTGTTCTCCTTTAGACCGTGCCCCCGCAGCTATACCCTGAGGACAGAAAGACACACAGACATAGAGCAAAAAACCATGTTAGAAGCAGGACAGAAACACAACAGGAGTGTAGGCCCTAAAGAACATCTCATTGGGCCCCTCCTCTTAAAGCTATTTAAGGTGTAAAGTACCAAGGCATTCAGGCTGTTGAGAGGCATTGTGGGAAACATAGGAAATCAATAATAAATGAAAAAACAGACAAGGCTGGTACAGCAAAAAAGTGAAATTGCAACAATACATGACAACATAACTGATTGATAACTATATAAGTGTACTTAAGAGTGGAACTCCCCTGTATGTTCACGCCACCCCATTTGCATAGGTGAGTCACAAAAGGAGAAGAAATGAGAGGCGCGAGATCAGAGACGTGAGAGATTCGGGTGAGAAGAGGGAGGAGCAGTATGAAAGAAGAGGTGGGGAGATCAGAGAAAAAGAGTTGATGGATTTCCTGTCTGAATAAATGAGGAGGAGGGAAGCTGTTTGATCAATGGGCTGTCTATCCTCTCCTCACCCTTCTACGCCCAGGCCGGATCGAGTTTTTACTACACATAAACAGAACGTAAATGTGATTTTCTCAATTAATATCTCCTGCAATATGTGGATCCCATGAGTTAAGAGTAAATTAATTATTAATAAGACAGTCTACACTCTATCAGCATCCATTTGTGGAAAAAGAACCAACAACTTGTTTAAAGTATGTGTGCACGCTAGATCAGTCTGTTCGTAAGGGCTTTAGTTATAAATTAATGCATAAATGGCTTATTTCTCCTCATCTTTATATTCCCTCATCTTTCTCTCTCACCTATCATCTAAATGATTCCCCTCCTATGTGTCTTCTCTCCTCTCTTAACTGCCCCATCTGTCTACCCCTCCCTCTAATTGTTCATGTCCTTGCAAATGAGACATTCACCCCGATCCCCTTCTCATCCATATGGCTAACCTCCGACACTCATCATTGTTGTGCCTATAATTTATAACATCCTCATATTTTCCTCATCTTCTTGCATAGAAAACCCCACAGACACACACACACACACACACACGCACACACGCACACACACACGCACACGCACACGCTCACACACACAGGGGCACACAGTGCAGTGCAGTTATGCTGTGATGTACAAACATGCATACCGTATTTAAAAGTTGAACTTTTGCATGAAGTTAAATAGTTATTTATGGACTGACATCTGTCTTGGCTATTTATGTTCTGTGTTTTTTCTGGGTAATGGAACTTAATGCGTCTCACTCATGTTAAATTAGGTCATTTCTTGCTACTAACATGCAAAGGTGCATGAATGACAGAGGAAGTACATTTTTAATTTAAGACGCATCAACAGAGAGAAAAGAGAAGAGAGTCTCTTACCTTGAGCTTCATCATCGAGTCCTGGCAGAGTTTGTCTCCACGGGCGGCAGTGACCTCGTCCAGGCCGATGAGCTTGGCCTTGTAGCGGACGCCATCCCCCTTAAAACGCCTGATGAGAGCTGCCTCGCTGCGATCCTGCCCTGCAGACACACACAAACACATATTCTGCAGTCTACAGTACATCTTCCAGTCAAGGACCTTCATCTACCTGAGACCATTGCTATTACCTCTGGATCATCAATCACATAGACCACAAAATACTTCAACAGTAACACAGGACAAAGTTCAAACCTAGAATATTGCTGAATTGTGTATCGGTCAATGCGCTTAATTGTGGCCAAATTGTTACACGGATAGTCTGCAATGTCTGTAATGTTAATCCTGGATATTAAATGTTAATCTGTAATTCACTGTAGTGGTCCCAATAATGTTCTTAAAGTGTACTGAGATAGCATAGCATATGCCATGGTAGAAATATGTTTGAGTCAAATAATTGAGATCTGCTTTATTTAACAAATTTAACAATAAATTCATGGTTTGAAAAGTCATTTGGGTTTTTTTGGACTACTCGTCAAAAGGGTTATTGTTCTATTTCAGTAATCGTGAGCATTTAGTTTGGTAGTATGTGTAATTATTCTAAACATGATAATGCAGATTTTTTAACCAACAGGTACAGCATAAATGCAAAGTAGGCAGAGTAAAGCTCTGTCTTTGATGACAGTTAGTAGTACTATACTGAAGGCCTACCCTTATATTGATAACTCTTTTAAGGCCATCTGAGGGCAGCAGGTATCTTTTCCATCTGCAGTCAAGCCACAGTTGAGCATCCCTGCTCCACATTGTTAATTATAGTACAGGTAGATGTGACTGGGATGTGCAACATGATGGGAAAGAGATTGTTCGGGCTCAAAGCTAAACTTTCGTCCCAAGTCTCAGAAGGCAATAAAATTCATTTGAGGAAAACTGTCGGTGTTATGACAGGGAGAGCGTGTGACTAAAGTGGGTGAAAATGGTGAATGTGATTGGCCGTGATTGTCACAGCCTGTAATTTAACCTGCCTATGAAATCACCAAAAGTGTGTTTAGCACACTCCTGACACACAGAGCCAGCCAAAAACAACCAAAGTACATGTCAAAGCTGCTGATGCTAGATGATCTTGATATGTTGCTAGGTCTGATCGGAGGCTTTCAAGTATTGATTTGTGTACTCATGAATGGCACATCAATACATTTAGACACATGAATCAATAGAAATATGGTGGGATTTGAGTTAAAACCGTACCTCCTCTCCAGTTATTTCTCCTGCAAAATAATGGTTTGACATTTTGCTCTTATCTCAACCCTCTCCCTCAGTCCTCTTCTCACCCTCTATTGTGTGCCAAATTGTCAGCATTGTGCACATGCCTTAGTGAGTGTCGTGATGGCGCGTGCATGTTGACCTTGCTCTTGTCCAGGAAGTCTATGTTATCTCCTGAAGTGAAGTACAACTACCTCTTCACACACAATGCAGAGAGCCGGCGCTCATAATACTAAACTTACTATCTCTGTGTCACGCTCTCTCCATCTTTCTCCCATGCTGTGTCTCTATCTCTGACCTGCAGTGCGCAAATATTTCATCATCAAATATTGTATAGCAGAAACACTCCTGCATCTGTGTGTCTCTCTACATTGTGTTTCTGAGTTTGTATATGTGAGTGAAAGACTGCAAGAGCGTTAGTGAGAGGCATAATGATAATGCAGCATATTCAGATAATATATTGAGGCATTAGTTCTGTACTCTATAACAGCGTGACTCTTGGAAGGTCATAGTCGGAGTGATGGAGAGGTCCCACTCCTCCTCTCTTCGTTCTTTCACACTCCCTTCATTCACACAGAGTCCCTACAGCATTGCAGTATAGTAGAAATGAGCCCTTTAATTACAGGCGTGAGCACTGTGTTATATGGCTCTACTGAATCACCTTGTTGTCCTAAACTAATCTCCCAGCTCTCCTGGCTTTGTCTTCCGGCCCACACATGGACACACACAAACATGCTCATTTTCAAAATGCTTCATTTACAACACTTGAATAAATCATATTATGCGGGATTGTAGGGCTGTACAATGTTTAAGGATATTTAAGGCTACAAGGCCCAAAATGGCCTCATTATCAGAGATGACAGGATTCTCGTGCAGTGTTAGCCCTGCTGTGAAGTCCAAGGCTGCAGGAGATCATGTTTGTGAAAATTCATTTGTCTGAAAATCCTTCTCCTATGTGTAGAAAAAAAACCCTGGCGCACTAGAGAAAAACACTTTGTTATTTTCCATTGATGAAAAAACAACAAAAAAAACACCTCCACACAGACATACACATAAATATGGCGTCCATGAGCTCATTCCTCTGAATCATTGAGCAGACACACACTCAGTCACAGTGCTACTTAGGAGTAAATCATGACCGTCTGCCTCAAAGTCTTCAGAGACAAAGAAGCTGAAGAACATCTGTCCTTATTTCGGAGAGAGTAAGAGAGAGTAACTCTCTATATTATATATCTGTCATGTATCAGTCGGGCTGAGATGACAGTAAGTGATTAAACCACTGGAGGATTGTTTCTGTTCAACGCAGAGACGTTTGAAGACATTTAAATATTGCCTTCATTAAATTTGAAACAATCCTGTGAAATGTGCATATAGGTGGGAACACACATAAACAAGCACCGTCTTTACCCTGCATAAATAACATGGAACATGCTACTACTGCTCATACTGTACAGTGTATCGCTCACTTCCAAAAATGAGCTGCCGTCAGGAAAAACAACAGCTTTAAATCCCTTTGACTGCTTGTAAAAACAAACCAGCAAACTGTGAATTTAATATTCTACAAGAAGATACATTTCCGCATAGTCACCAACAAGCATTACAGGTGCCCTGCAGCGTTTTCTTGTCAACAAACATTCAGTGTTACTTGCAAGAAACGCATCGTGTGTATCCTTGAGGTCATACAAATGTGTTTCCTTCCTCGTAAAACATTTGCAGAGTTGATTTTAGTTTTATCTTAAATTGTGTGTCTTTGTTAGCACATTGCTACATTTGTTAGCATGTGGACGATACACTGGGCCTTTCCCATTCCTCGATTTTGTTCCTCCTCATCTCCTCGCTCCACCTGCTTGTGACCCGGATATATATTATATATGTTAATTGACGTAGCTTTAAAATGATGGCTCCAAGGCAAGAATGTCCCATTTTGTTAAATACTTCCTCGACTCCTTACTCCTCACAAAGGAATCGATGATGTACAAACTGATAAGTGTTGATCACAGGAATAAAAGGGAAACCAAAGGCATCATACCACCTGCATGTGCACATACATAATACAACAAAACAAGGACTTATTGTCAAAACATTTTAGGACTGAGAATTACCAATGCTACCCGTGGATGACTGGCTACAAGAAAGCTAAGCGCATGTATTGTTGGAGTTGTCTGCTTTTTTTATATGATAAATCATCAGCCTGGGTTAATGGTGGATTTATTAGCCTGACTAATTTAACAAAGTCAGCCTCTCCAGTTGAGCGGCCTTTTTCGGCCCTGAAGCGCATCAATACGCACATTAGAATCACAACAGGACAAGATCGACTGGGAACGTTGGCACTCATGTCAATAGAGAAAGGACTAATCAAGGAGTATTCAAGTAGCCATATTAGGTGCGCTCTCTGATTTTATTTTACTCCAAAACAAAGCTGTTGTGTTCATTTTGCATTGTCATGGCACGTTATAGCTGGTTATGACAACACTTTGCCCATTTAGGCCAACTGTAGGCTACTCAAAATTAGGGTGTAAGTTTTGGCATATTTTGCGTATGAATTGAGACTTGTATAGCTTGGTTGATTTTATCAATACTTCTATGCCCCCTAATGCCTTGCTGTTTATGACTGTGTGAGTATGCGCCCATGCTGTGATGGAGCCATTGGGCACTGTGTGTGGAGATTTTTACCCTGTGGTGCTGAGATGTGCAACGTCTTAAAGCTGTTCACGTCTTTAAAAAAATCCAAAAAACATTATGATTTTTTGATGTTGAATGCCCAGTGCCAGACCCCAGTTCGCTACTGAATTACAGTAAGTAAATGTCTGAGTGTTAAATAACACCGGATGTGTCCAGCTGCTGTCACTGGAAAAGCATTTTTTATTTAAGTTTGACATTTAAGCCCTGCTCCCTCCATCTGCATCCATCACCATTACTGCCGTTACTTAGCAAAACGAGGGGGGAAAACACGGAGAGATGGAGTAAGAGAAAAAAGTCCAAGAGGGGAAGAAAGAAAGAGAGAGAGAAGGGTGGCAGGGGTCCTTGGGTACTTTTCCTGCTGAGTGGTTTATAATATTACCTTTTGGGAGTGTGTTCCATGAAAGACCTCCCTGTGATTGTGTGCATATGTGTGTGTGTGTGTGTGTGTGTGTGTGTGTGTGTGTGTCACCAGAGGAAGCATTCAACCTGCTGTAAATAAATGTCTGTTATTGCTGTGACCCTGCTGAGCTTCAAACACAACAAATGAAAGAATCTTCCGTTTCATCTGTCAAGGCTGCTACACGCGCACGAACGCACGCACGCACGCACGCACACGCGCCCACACACACACACACACACACACACACACACACACACACACACACACACACACACACACACACACACACACACACACACACACACACACACACACACACACACACACACACACAAAAGCTTAAAGTCTTCCTCTATCATGAGAAACCCAACCAAACACACATTCTCACACACCTCGCCCGCCATCTCATAACACTAATGAAAGAATCTTCTGGTGCATCAGTCATCAGCTGCACACACACGCACGCTCGCACACACACGTGCGCGCACACACACACACACACACACTCACTGACTGATAAAACTTACAGTGTATGCGTGTTTTGTGATTGTGTGTGTGTTAATGTGTACTTGATATGCAAGGTAGGTTTGACTGTCTGTCTGAAGCAACACGCAGAGAGGGAATGAAGGACATAAAGCGCAGAGCAAAGGATGGAGAGGAGGAATAGAACGTGATGGATGGATGAATGAGCGAGGCCTCCATTGGATAAATGTCACTCAGGATTATAGCGATATGACAGGCACAACCCCCCTGACTCTCTCTCTCTCTCTCTCTCTCTCTCTCTCTCTCTCTCACAAACACACACACCCACACACACACACACACACACACAGACTTCCATAGGTGATAGATGGCAGGTGACTGCTGGTACAGTACGTCTAGCCCTTCAGGGAAGCCCCTAGCATCGCCCCTGGCAACTGTAACCGTCTGCCTCTCGTGCCCCATTCCATCACTCTCTTCCAACTAGTTTCCCTTTCACCCTCATTTCCTCTACAAGTGCCCCAAGCTTTTCGTCTTTGCATGAGACTTCCTTTTTGGAGGGGTTACATTTAGGTTACATACATATTGAAATCAGATTTATTTTTCTCAAACAAACCGCACCTAAAGGGAAGTACTCATTTATCACAGCTTGGATCACAGTTTTGTAGGATTAGCCACCATTCCCATTAGGTATGATAATACAGTAATCATCAGAGTAATTTCAGAGGTATGGAAAACCTGGAAACATTGCTTACAGTTTAGCCATATTATCTTAACCACTATATCAGCAGGTGAAACCTGAAATACTGATAATAATTCCTCATTGCACAGCAAACTGTTGCGCACATAACTACTGTTAGTACCAAGAAACTCTGGGACTGAAATATGAAGTCAATGCAAGTGCCATAAATCTGCATTTTTTCTTACTGCCAGCAGGGGGTGACTCCACTGTTGTCTCTGACTTTATGACGACTTGTCACTTGATTCATAACAATACGTTTATGGTGTAAAGTCTTAGTTTCAAGAAAGTTCAAGTGACCTCTGGTGCTGCAAAATAAAGCCAACATGGAAGTGCCAGAAACTGCAGTTCATTGAGTGGCCACTTGAGGCTGGCTCCAAAAGGGAGTCAATCTCCATAGATTTATCCTAAGAATTTACTGTCTGTACAAAAAACAGTTTTGGTCTCTAAAGCTAATTTCCCCATTCATGACAACTGTATGAGGGTGAACTATTATATAACTCGCAAATTAAATGTTGTGCCTAATTAAGAGCTTGGCTGCTTTGAGTGACAGGTGAGTCCCGTCATAAGAGACCGTTGGCTTCATTTAGCCCACCTCAGCTTCATCCCTGCTCACTTTTTTTTCTATTTTTGGATTAGCCAGAAGTTAGGCGGAGTCAGGCACTGCCAAGATGGCGACAGCAGGTGCCACCAACATTAAGCTTCATTTTGGCTCTTCAGAAACTTATGGTTGATGTCACTGAGACTGTCCATGGTTTCAAGCCTTCTTCAGTACAGTATGTTGTTGCTTTTGTAAATTCTGGTCCCATTTAGAGTAAAATAGATAATAAAGCAGGTTATGCTTTTTAGGACATTGCTACCATGGCAACCTGAGGCTTGATGTTAGCTAGTAACTTAGCATTTAGCTTATCGCTCCCCAGCTCCAGCTCTCGTCCAAATATGGTCACTTCTGGGCAATAGCATAAGGCCAATAACGCAGGATAGCAAACGAAAAAAAATGCCAAATTTGAGCCTTCAAAACCTTTTTCCACAAACAAACGGGTGACATCACGATGGCTACGTCCACTTATTTTAAACAGTGTAGTATGATAACTCAGTGTTAAACCAGGATGTTGGTCTTTTTTGGTTTTAAAATCGGTGTGATTTATTGCACTAGTTTCTTTCCCCATCAAACTTATTTTCAGAAATGCCACATTCCCAGATCCCAGCAATTAACTTGGTTAGTACATTGCTACCATTAAAGGTGGCCACACATTTCACTTTTGTTGAAATCGACAGTCACTTTGTCTGGCTTATTCCCTATGCACAAGAAAAGCTGATTTGTTTTCATCTCATTTACTATTTTCATTGATGACCTATTCACTCAGTATTCAATAAATATATGTGCAATACAGTTACAGTCAAGCATATTAGAATTGTCCTGTTTTAAAAATGTTTTAGGGATTAAGAGTGTCCAAACATGCTTGATATGACCCACAGAGGTAATCGGGGTAATCTTCAATGGTGCAGTTATTCTCTATTTAAATGCATGCTGATCATTCAGGCTGAAGATTGAAGCCAAGAGCAAAGGGTATTAGGCCAGTAACGCAGTGTAGTCCATTAATTTCATTAGACAACTGAGACCTAGGCTATTAGTTTGAGGCCACTGAGTAAGAATGAGTGAGAAATGCAGCTTTCTGTGTGATTTATGACAGGAAGTGTGTTGACATCTTCCTGTTCCTCATTTCTGTGGGACATCTGATATTCCTTGGAAGTAATGCTAGTGACACAAAAGCTGATGCCACTGCTTTTTTTCAGCAGGCCTGTATAGTTTGCAGGGGCTGGTAAAGTGAGTAGCTTGTTTCACTTCAGATGAAGAAGCACCCAGAGGCTCTTAACTACAGCTGGGATGGTTCCCAACAAACACTCAACAGCACATGAGGGAGCCCGGCAGTTACACTCCAATTAATTCTGCTTCTAAACCCTGCTGCTGAATGGGTGTGCTTTTTTCTGCTTTCTTTACCTATCAGAGACTTGTTCAGATGAAGCACTCACTCATACCCACTCTCACACAGACTCTTTTAAACCCACAAACAGCATGTGCCAAGAAAACAACAAGTTTCCCCTTGTGCTCATGCTTAATTCTGGCCGATTGATTTGGCACACAAAAGCTCACACTTGAGTGTATGCATATGCGCATGTTACAAAAACATAGCTGTGGTTGCTGAAGTGAAAAGCCGGGTGTAAAATGAGATTATAAAGTTCTGTTGCCACTCATCAAATAAATGGATGCTGTGCATTAGCTGAGGTGCATTTTTATTTGCAACATGACTGCTGTTGTATTTACCAAATGAACATGCGTCTTCTAGTTCATCATGAAAGGGGGCTTTAGAGTTGAGCTAAGTAAGGTAGGACTTCTGGACATTTCTTTTCTCTCTATCTCTATCTCTCATTCTTCCCTCTTTTCCCCTCTGCTCTGACTTGGATGACAGCGGCACAGCCAGAGACCTGAACTGCCTGTGCATTAAAGTGTGTGTGCATGCATGTGTGTCCTGAAGCATCCAGAGCTATCCTTACCAGGAGAAAAACATTAGCACTGAAAAAACGTCAGGGACAGATGCTACACACTGCCCATTATCGTCCTGTTACCCCACTACCACTCTCTCTCTCTCTCTCTCTCTCTCTCTCTCTCTCTCTCTCTCTCTCTCTCTCTCTCTCTCACACACACACACACACACACACACACACACACACACACACACACACACACACACACACACACACACACACACAACCTAACAAGGTCACTTTGGAAAAGCAAATAATTGCTTTGCTATTTCTGTTGCTTCATCATTATCATGAATCATGCTTAAAATTGGGCTATTCTTGATGTATGATTCATGCATGAGGGTGATTCATCACTAATTCACTTTAATAAAGATGCCAGCATGCATTTTATTCTTGCCATCACCATCAAAGCGTGGCGGCGCAATATCAAAAACTCTGCAGAGTATACTGGGCCCTGCTGTGGTTGGCCATTTTGTATCAGATATGGTGATGTATCAGAGGTTTGATGTGGTCATTAACTGATTATTAGCCTATATTAGATGTGCAGACATAAAGCAAGTAGGCCTGCATGCTTGCAGCTATGAATTATTCTTTGTAACAAGAGTCACAATCAGTCCTTTCTCCTAACTACTACTCCCAATCATGTTCCTCTATAGGACTTGCTGTCAATGTGTATACACCATGCTGATCTGCCATATTTCTACTACTCTCCTTCTGTAACACACTTAACCTGGTCACATTGTTTAGTGCAACTTCATGGCTAAGGCTAGCCTCTACAGTTTGAACAGCAGTGTTGACTTCTCTTGCTTTAAAGGGGACCATATAAATATGAAAAAATATATAAAACTTACTATTTCATATAAAACGTACAACAATCAAATAACTGGTAAATGTGGTAAAAGCTTGTAATACAGCAGAACTCCCTGCCGTTTGCCTGTATACTTCAGCATGGATGCCTTCTCACTGGCAAAGTTGTTTTCATAGCCCGCGTTGTGGGCTATGTTTGTTGTTGTTATCATAATAAGACAAGATGTACCGTACTGTGTAATCTGAAAAAGGCACTCAGCTGCAAAATGACACTGAATTTGTTGTTATGTACAAGAAATTGTTGAGTACTGTAAGACTGGATGACCCCTGCCATCCACATTACAATGTTTTCATCTGAGGAAATTAATTTCATCTAACACACAAACATACAACAGATCACAGCATGTTTGGTAGAGGAATGAATTGATTTCATCATTTTATCCCATCCTTTTCTATGTTCTCCACATTTAATAAGAAGCCAATAACAGCTCTGCAGCATGAGGCCGCCCTCAATCCTGTAAACTCTCTCTCTCTCTCTCTCTCTCTCTCTCTCTCTCTCTCTCACCCAGCATCCCTCTGTCTGTGTAGGACTCTTGGTGCTAAAGCCCGTTTCTCGCCCTAGCTTTAATTACAAGGTAATTGGTCTCACTAACAAGAGGGAAAATGGCCTGCGAGTGTGCATGAAATGGTGTCTATGTGCATATGTGTTTGTATGTATGTGCCAGTAGTGTGTGTGTGTGCATGTGCTTTGTTTGTGGGTGCAGCTGTGTGTGTTCTGGGCTCTGACAGGGTATCAGAGAGTGGGCTGTGTAAACAAGCCGCTAGCATCCTGTCATGCAAGGCTGAAGCGGTTCCCCCCATGGACTGCACTGTCAGTCGCCCCTGAGCCGCCACGCACGCACGCACGCACGGATTCACGCAAGCACACACACACACACACACACTCAATTCCGCCTCTGCATAAATGTTCACATAGTGCTGCAAAAGCCGAACAAGTAGTTCTGTGAGCCCTTCATTGTGAGCTTCCATCAAATACTTCCTGTCTTCAGAGGAAGTAGAAAAGGCACCTAACACTTTGTCGTTGTCATTCTTCTGTCAGTCCCTCACCTGAACACACACACAATTTAGTCTGTTTAAACACTAAAAGACATTTCTGAGTGAAAAGTGTCAAAACTATGTTTCATAAATCCCACAGCCTGTGTGAACAGGAGGTTGCTTGTGTGCGTGTGTGTTCATGTACATATGTGGGCTGTGACTATAAAACACTAGAGGCCCTTCTCTCAAAGCATTAGAAAACACAGGTAACTCCTCAAAACACAGCAGTCCTCCTTTAATGCCAAGCCGAGTGTGCCAGAACAAAGCCTGCTCTCATGTCTGTCATCTCTGCCAAAATATGGAACCACTTGAAGTTGTTGTCCTTCCCTTCTCCAGCTTTTTGTGTCTCATCTCGCGTAATGAACCCCTTCCCTTCATTCACTCAGCTGGGGTCCTGGTAGAGAGGGATGGAGCAAAGGAGGACTGAGGAACATCATAGAGCATGAAAAGGAAAAGGAGGCTCTGCCATCTGCCAGTGTTTCTCTGTCTCTAACTATCTCCAATCTCCTCACTGTGTACATACTATCATCATCTTTTAAGCCCAACTGAAATTAAGTTAATAGCTTCTCCTTTAACAGCATACAGATCTGCTTTTATACATTTGTAAATTACATGTCCTGTAGTCTGAGACAAAAATAATCAGTACAAAGAAAGGGAGAAATGCATATTTAATTCTTTCTTTTGCCTTTTGCAGTAACAGACGGACAAGAAATAAAGGAAGAGACTTGAGGCTAATCTATACTCAATGTTAAATACATTGCCACTATGCCTTCACTTTTTTAAGAGGTAGGCTACATTATTACTATCTCCTCCACCATCTCATGTTTATGGTTGTTAGAAACTTTTCACTCGGAGCTGCCCTCTAGTGGATGTATTCCTAAAAATCAATGCAAATGTAAGGACGCATAGAGGTTTTTGGTCTTTTTTTTTTTACATAAAGGGAGCATAAATTAAGCCTTGGGGAAATCAGACAGAGTAGGATGAGGTCGAGGTAACTGATTAGTGAAAAGGAGAACGAAAACTCCCCAGCGGGTGATTTGGGAAATTTAGGGTGAAAGGATGACTTGACCTGATGACTGATTTTGGTAGAACTATGAAGAGTGTGTGAACTTTGGGAAAGGGTTGTAAAAGTCAGGACGGGTTAACAAAAGGGTTGTAAGACTTCCAAGACCTGACAGTTGTAAACAACATTATTTCAGGTCGCAAACACTAAAAAAAACATTTATTTTGGCTTGTAAAACGTGTGCAACTGTTCTTCTGTGTACTTTGTGGTATACAGGGTAAAGCATTCTTAAAGTTGGAACTTCTCTGCATGCTGCATGAAGTAAAGAGATGTGATTCATGACACCAGTTGTCTCATAATGGTTATTTATTTATGCGTAAGAATTTCAAACACATGAAACAATCATCAAATAAAGTTTTAGTTCAATACTAGAATACTTCCTTGTTTTGTGATGACTGAAGTGGTACAAGTTGGCTAGACAGCTGCGTTTTCACCAATTGGTGTCAGTCAGCCCTGCAAACTCGAGCCCTAAAGTTTCTAAACTTTTGGAAAGTAGTACCCCTGTAAGAGGGAATTTTTTTACACATGTAACCAGGTAAATGATAAATCAATCAATTATACTTTAGTCATCCCAGAGATAAATTCTTTGATATACAGTTTATAAATTATAGATTGTACCCACCGGACGACAACACTGGCATACTGCACAGGCCTCATCATAAAGGGGGTTATTAAACCTTATAAGTAACAGGATGTAATCCTAACCCTGTCTTTTACTCTAACCCTAACCTCAACCCTTCATGGCTAACATTAGCTAGCTGCTAACTTGAGTGTTGACGCTTGTGTAGAATGCCTCATTGGTTCAGGGACTTGTTTGGTGAGCACAGTCAGCATCTATCCTGGAACTACCATTTAGGAATTCATTTCCTGATTTTTAGTTCCTGAGATCATCAAAGGTTCTTGGTTACCTGGGAAGTAGCATGTTTATTTACAACTACCTGTCGGCAGAGCTGTCAATCACAGAGGCCGGCCCACTCAGAGGTTAAAGATATCTGTTGCCCCAAGGACCTTTATTCTTCCTTTCAATATTAACATAATTATTAACAAGAAATCAGAAAAACACTTGACACGACACATTAAAATGGGATGACTTTGGTGTTTTCAGTTATAAATAACCTTCACTAATTAAAAGAAAATGGAGTTATGTAAAAATAAAAAAAAAATAAAAAACAATACATAGAGTATTTTGCTAGAACTCACAGTACTGATGTGTCTTCAATAACTTCCTTAGAGTAAACTGAAATAGAACACAGCAACCTGTCAACATCTAACAAATGAGAAATGTCCTTTCAACGCACAGTCCTTCAACCAGCCCAGCAGGGTGAGAGTATCAGCTGCTATTCCAGCCTGTGTGTGACATTGGGACATTTTCCTTTTGTGCAAATTATGAGCAAGGAGCAAACTGTTGCTATGGAGACTGTAGTTAGTGATGCGGTGGGCAAAGCCACACCAACTAGTGTGCAGGAGAGGACTAAGCTGAACATACTGAGAGGATCACAGACTACACGCACGCATGCACGCATGCACGCACGCACAAACGCACACTCACACTCACTCACACACTCACACACTCACTCACACACACACACACACACACACACACACACACACACACACACACACACACACACACACACACACACACACACACACACACACACACACACACACACACACACACACACACACACACACACACACACACACACACACACAGAGACACACAGTCCAAGAATCAGGAAAGCAAATAAAAGGTTTTCACTGATCCATATTTTTCTCTCTGAGTCAGGCATTTCGAATGCTCATTTGGTGTGGTCACATCTGAAAGCTTGGATAAATCTTTTTAAACATCTGGGAATAAGGGCAGAAGAGTATGTCATTGGAGCTGCTGCACAGAAAGAGATTTTGGTTTGCTGAGTGGAATGAAATGCCTGCCTGGGAAGAGCACCGATCACATCTTACCACCCTTACCCTCCTCAGTTATTAGACTGCTGAAAAAAGTGGATAGATAAATAGATGGGTACGATGAGAGCTGGTGAAAGAGTAGACAGCAGGATGGATAGATCATTACTTTTCTAGAAATAAACTGATGGGAGAGAAGGACAGAGTGGAGGCAGTTATCTCTAAATATAGTTTTAGTGCTGGGAAAGCCACGTCTGGAAAAGTGTGTGCCACTATCTGCTGAGTGTGAGTGTCGTTGTTGTCTACCATCTCCGCCCCATACACTATTGGCCTGCACCGACTACCACAACAGCAGACGGCCAATTCAATTCAATCTCTGCCTGATTGGATGGAACAGATCTGATTACCTCTCATAGAAGACACACACACACACACACACACACACACACACACACACACACACACACACACACGTCCACTCAAAATACCGTTGTTTGTGCTCTAAGATTCCCAAGGGAAAGATATCAGAGTAAATGGCTTCGGTGATTGTGCCAGATAGACTGGATGTGTGCATAATATCCACACGAAGAAGATAATGTGTTTGCTAATCGCACACCAGAGACGAGCAAACACACACCCACACACATCCACATCCACATCCACACCCAAGCCCACACACACCCGCACACACACACACACACACACACACACACACACACACACACACACACACACACACACACACACACACACACACAGAGGCTAACAGCTGCGCGGCTATAACCCTTAACCACTCTTTTCATGCCGTTGGCTGCCAGCTACATTGTAGAAACACACTCCCACACATCCTCAGCCAAATCCCATTGTGGGAGAGTCGGGATTTGTTGTGAGTTGTGATGACAGTTGACTGCATGTGTTGACAGCAGCGGAAGTTATTATAACTTGTAATGATATTCCGTGTCACATCATGGAAGACAGACACGCATCATTGAATGTGTTATTTGAACATTTAATGATGTTATGGATACAATACTGCAAATAGAGAAGAAAAGAATGGTAGTCGTCCGATTGGCCAGAGTGGGCGATAACTCCTGGAAATACAAACGTCAGTGTTGATATGTCTACATCCAAACGATTGCTGGTTACTTGTCAAAGTGGCTGCTTGGGCAGAGAAGCTTACCAATAAGAGTCAGAATTAACCAACATTTGGCTAGCCTGAAATATTCATTTACAAGACTCATAATGTCCTTACATATTGTAATAATACGGGCACAACAAAATATCAGCACAGTTTATATAGTTTTTTGAGCTTGCAGAAGAATCAACATATTCAACTTTGCATAAATACTGCAGACATTTTTGTTTTTCTGCTATACAACTGAACTAAATTAGAGTACTGTAAAACAAACTCCACTGTCTCTCCACCAGCTTGTTAAAAAAACAGCATACCATGTTTTGACCAGAGATCCTCTGGAGGATTAAGCAAAAGCAGAGCACACGTTCATTAAGCATACTGTAATGGCTTAATTATATTACTTACAGTACATCTGACACAAAATGCTGTGTTGTTGAAATCCTATGTTGTGATGTCAGAATCATTTTACTTATGCGGTGACAGTGAGAAATACCATTGAAAGATCCCCTGGAGTAAGGCATCCATGGCTCATCGTACTTCATTGGCAAGGTGGGCACTGATGAGTAAAACTGTCGCCTGCTGTTGGGCTCAACTGTCAAATTGGTGCACCGTCCTTATTTAAACATAAAAGCGTTTGCACTGGCAGACTTTCAAACTATGTTTTATTGATCATGAAGAATAGCAAAATGTACTTTCTTTGATAAAACTAACGGTTAAACTAATTAACAAACATCCACTCTTGGCATCTTAATGGAGTCTTATCCCTTTTCATGACTCCAAGGTTGCAACAGGCAGACAACGTCTTGTGAAATCCTACATAAGTGTTTACCAATCTGAAGATCAGGTTGCAATACACTATAAAGGTTGTTAAGTTATCAGAGAGGAACAAACATGCACTCAGTGTCCACTTTATCAGGCAAACCTGTACACTAAATCCAATACAATCCAATGCAAGTCCACTTCCTTGCCTCTGTCATAGAGTTGTAAATTCAATCATATCTTTTCGCACCAAAGTCATAGTCAGTGACGGTGTTGTACTGGACTTACTGTATTGAGAGGTGTTTCTAGTATTCTGCCCCTCTCCTGATGAAATGGTGAGACTATCACCACCTTCAAGACCTTGATTATAAACACATAATTGTATTGACGTGTTTTTTTGACAATGTCACCAAAAAACATACATTATGAGCTTCATAAAGACAGTTGTCATGGCAGGGTTGTTGTACTGGATTGTTTAGATCAGGGAGTTTTGAGGGGCTTCCCTCATCAAGGCTTGGAAAAAGGTGCCCCCTGTTATAATATGCTCAATTTCTGTAAGCCTATGGGATTCTGATTATGTTATTTGATCCCATAGACCTCCAGTAACTGTCAAGATAGCTTTATATTGCGGTTTGACATAAAAAAAAAAGTTTTTAAAAAGTAATGTTCCCTAAAACTACTGTATTTCTGAACTATCGCTTTAATCATACATATTTAGGCTATTCTATGTGATCTTCTTTTGATAACTAATGTTATATTTTTTTCACTTCTATTCATTATGCCTCCCCTAAAACAGGAGGCCCACATTACACTTTGAAAACCGCTGCATTAGATTGTATAGGTGTACCTACTGAAGTTGCAACTGAGTGTATTTCTGCTACATAAAATGGAGTTTTCTTAAAACTTTCTTCTTCTACTGTAAAATACTGTTGAAAGGACCACAACACTCTTTGGTTGAACTGCTCAGAGTTACCAGATACTGTTATGTGCAACCTGTGATGACATTTATTGATATGATTTCCATGAACACAAGTAAAAGAGTCGGGGGTTGAGTGAGAAAAGTAGAGAAAGAGGTAGAGAGGTGCAAGGATGTAATCTTTCTGGATTTATTGAGGATTAATAAAGACTATTATACTTCAAGATTCGTGCCAGACCAATCGGACTAATTCGTTGTCAGAGGATTCACTTGCAGCTTTCAGAAGCTGCAGTTATTCACTTCAGGTCATGTAAATGCCAAAGGGCAAAGGTTATCTCTATCTTGTCACTGTAATTCAATAAAAACCTGGTAAAGAAAAAGTGCTCTTAGTAGAATGACCCTGAAGCTCACCGTTGAAACATAATTGTGTGCACACACAAAAAACACACACTTGTCGACCCACAGATACACACTGACACATAGACCCAGTCACACACACCGTCTGTGATTAATGTGTGACACGTAGCAGTCCCATAGTCTTTTTCATTACATTCTTCACCCCAGAACTGTGAAACAAAGGCCTGAGATTAAACAGCTCTCCTTCACATTGACTCATTAGTCTCTCTCTCTCTGTCTGTCTCTCTCTCTCTCTCACTCTCTCTCTCTCTCTCTCTCTCTCTCCATCTGTCTCTCTCTCTCTCTCACTCTCTCTCTCTCTCTCTCTCTCTCTCTCTCTCTCTCTCTCTCTCCCTCTCTCGCTCTTTCTCCGTGATCAGTCTCTCTCCTCTGTCTCTCACTCATTCTGGGCAAGGTCATTTAGGAGTCAGAGCAGTGCGTGGAGGAGGAGGATGAGGAGAGAGAGAAAGGATATTAGAAGAGTAAAGGACTATCCTGCTGGGCTTCTCACAACTACGGAGCTGCCATTTACACCCCAATAATGATCAGCTATTGAGTGGATCTATTTTCATTCAAATCCAGCTACTCCAAAGAAACAGAAACTACAGAAGGGGCTGGAAAGATACAGAAACATGTGTCAGGTCTTAAACATGAAGCACAATAACAGGAGCATTATCAAGGTTTCCTATTCCCAGTGCACGCTTGTTGCTTGTGTGTGGTATATGATTGCATTTGACTTTCATCACCCTGCTGTGTGTGTGTATGTGTGTGTGTGTGTGTGTGTGCGTGTGTGTGTGTGTGTGTGTGTTTGTGTGTGTGTGTGTGTGTGTGTAAGAATGACCCAGATCAGAACAGAGATGAGTACTGAGTGCAGCCCGACGACAGTGTAGCGAAGTAAATTCTATATCCCATTTTTTAAAAGAGATGCAGAATGAGACAAGGCATACGTGTGTGTGTGTGTGTGTGTGTGTGTGTGTGAGAGAGAGAGAGAGCGAGAAAGAGAGAGAGAGAGAGAGAGAGAGATGGGGAAGAAAGAGAGGAGAAGCTAAAAAGCCTCAAGTCTAAATGCTGAAGGCAAGCCATTCATCTTTCCTCTCATATGCTCTTTTGGGCTTCAGTCCCAGTCCTAGTGTGTGTGTGTGTGTGTGTGTGTGTGTGTGTGTGTGTGTGTGTGTGTGGGTATGTGTGTTTACGTCTGCATCTCCCCACATAAGGAGAGCAGTCTGAATGATGAACATGATCTCCATTGCAGCAGAACAATACTGTTTCTAAAGGACATGAGAGGCATTCAGCCTTCCCTCACACACTGTGTATGGGGGAACCAAGGCTTGTTTGTAGGGGCTGAGAGGCGTACCGTGTGAAATGAGGCATCTGCTGCAGGTGATAGTGAGCATGTGTGTGTGGGTGTGTGTGTGTGTGTTTCTGTATATCCATTAAGTGTAGATCCCAATGGTGTCCAGAGTTTTTACTACATCAATCAGATGCTTATTCAGAGAATGCTAGGCGTTGACTCTCACAGTCGGGCAGGTGGCATTGAGCAGCTGGGTGATGGCTGCCAGCCTGGCCCCTGGCATCACCTCTGCTCTGAGACCACCGAGGCCTGCTCTCATACACCTGCTAGCTACCTGCCTCTGGAGCTTTTCACACCTGGATCTGTTTGCTTCTCACCAACCACAACATACTTGCACCTGTCTAGTAGCAATGTACAGTAATCCCCCCACACCTGTTAATTAGCTGAACAACAGCCACCCTGCATTCTGTTGTCTAATCCAAATCCATCATTAATAACGGGAAAAAAGGTTTCTGCCAGTGTGACTACCAATTAATTTTTGCAACATGATGGTGCAATTGTACAAAGTACTTAGTTTTTGTAATATACTCCCACCTAGGGTTGTCAAAAATAATAAATACTAAAAAATAGTATCGGCTTAGATACTAACTTGCAAAAGTATCAATACTTTTCCCATCAACAATGCCCGTTTTTGCCTCCTCCAATTGAAGCTGAACGTCACCCAGCAGCTCTGTAGACAAAACAACACAGAAGCTACAGCTCGTCTCTCTAATCACATTAACGTTGGTTCATCATGTTAACAACATTGAGATGACTGAACACAGCTAGTGCTGCTGCTGGAGGACCTTCACTACAGTTTAAGTAGAAAAGGAACAAAGCAAAAGTGCCATTTGGAAGTATTTAGGATACGAGGCTAAAGACTAGGGGAAAGGCTGAGGATGTAAAGCTAGTGGCTAGTGTCTAATACATGTACATTAACATTAACGGTGATGACAAGCAGCTAACATCATCAGTACAGTCCGTCTGACTTTGAGAGACGTTAAAGGAGCACTTTGTAGCTTTTTCTCCCATCTGTAAATTGCATTCAAACAAATACATTCTAAAGCCTCACTTTTTTCAAAAGTGCGTGGGTGCAACTGCGGTAGGCGCTATGTGCCAAGAAGCTATATCAACATGTCATCTAATACTACCTCGTCAAGTTTTCTTTCGGGTGATGAGGTACGTTGTTTCAAACAAACTTCAGACTGCATTGAATCATTAGTGCGAGCATGTATTAGTATTTACTCCTAGAGTTTGCCACAGTCACGCTGGCTCTGAGCGAAAATGCATTTAGCCTTACTGGTACCACGTACTGCTTTATGTCCCTTTCAGCTGTTTATAGTTTTTAGACCAGAGGGACATGGAACCTTCCATAGAGGTACCTGTCCTATGTAAAGATAAAATTATTCACTCAGGAGGATAAGTCATATTGTTGGCAGATGTAATTGTATACCAATGAGGACTTATTTATGAATGAAGACATTGATTTGAGGTAATAAATCACTTGCTACACAGTGTCCATATAATTTAACAGGATGACATAATAACGTGTCTGAAAAGTCAACCAGCAACGAGACAGAAACAGTGGCAGCCTGCTATAGCAACTCTTAATCAGCAACAATAATATGGAGCCAAGTCAACAGCAACACAGAAGATAAACAGGACCGTTGTTGAATACATTAGCATGGAGCAGATCCCTGTTTACACTGTGGAGAAACCAGACTAACAACAACGTATTCACCAACTGAATCTATGGTTTGACCTCTTTCATGGAATCATTTAATGTCCACAGAAATCCCTGAGCGATACAACACAATAAAACAAACAAGAGAGTTTGAACATATTTGTCATATTTATTTTCTTTTATCTTTGCACTAAGTCAGACAACTTTTAAAAAAAATGTTGTTATTGATGTTGTTTGTATTGTTCTAATCTTTAATTCAAAAATTTTGCCTTCATTTTTTAAAATTTTTTCCCTGTGGTATCAGAAATGGTATTGAGTAACGAGTAAATTCTAAATTCTAGTATTGTGACAACCCTACTCCTGATAATGCAGCATTGTTTTTTAAGACAGATTCAAGTACCGAATCTTAAAGTAAGTTAAGGGATACCTTTCCTCATAGAGCAATTAGCCTCACTACAACAAATGAATACATTTCACTACAGTTGTGATAATGTACTTACCTTTCCTTTTAAAGTCCCGTCTGACGCTGCTGGGCCTGACCGCTGGCTGTAGCTCTGTCTCTGTTGACATCCTCAGGCTCCAACTGGGCTAGACTCCGCTCCGCTTGGCACCGCTGGGCTCTGAGGGTCCAGTTCACAGCGTCAGTGTCGGTTGTGCGTGCGTGGGCGCCGGGTGTGTGCGTGGAGGCGCCAGGTGTGTGTGTGGGCACACAGGCTCATGGGAGAGGGATGGGCTTTAGCCCTGACACAACATCCCACACACACCCACAGAGAGCTGGGGAGAAAGAGAGGAAGAAAGAGGTTTGCTTCGGTTCGCTGGTGTTTTGGCTTGGCAGGCGAAACCTTGCAAGAGTTCTCAGGAGGCATGAGAATGAGGTTGTTTGTGATCGGGGCCTTGAGTAGATGTTGCCCATGGTAACAGACTGAAGTGACCTGCTCTACACTTCCTGCTTCCTGGCAATAATATGTATCTGCAAGGAAACTGCTTTAATAACAATCCCAGCTCTCCGAACAACTTCCTTCTTCAATCATGCAATAATTACTTATACAGGTTTAAAAGCACTGACAAAAGTGTTACACCAAATGTCATCTGAGTTTTGTTCAATTAAATGAAAATTAGGAATAAATGCAATCCTGTTCTTATTTTGTTTGCTTCAACCACGATTTCTCTCATTGTACTCAACAACATTGTTGGGGCAAGAAACACAAGCCAGACAATCTGACAGGTTGCTAACAACACTTTATAAACTGGTAATGAACCTTTGAACGTAAAATCAAAACTTGAATACAGCCAAAATGTCGGTTGAAATCTCTCATTGACAGAAAAACTGTGTGGACAGAGCGTCAGTAAGTACAGCAGATCCAAGTTGAACTGGTCTTGTAAACTGTTATGAATGTTTACTGGCTAAAAATTAACTTCTTTGCTAAACTGTCGTTCACTGGCTCGTCTAACTGTCTCAGAATCTGAATCAGAAATACTTCCCAGGGGGAAACTGTTTTTGTTGCAAACTCCAGCTATACAAGCAACATATTTAACAACAACAATATTATATAGATAACATATGTTTGTAAAAACAGAAGATAAAACAGTATATATATAAAATATAAAATTTACAATAGTAATATATACAAATCAAAAGTACTGTAATAAAGTGCAAAGTTTCCAACATGATACTCTGTTCCCAGATCTTGGCAATTATCTTGGTGGCTCCAATGTCACTATTACCAAACGAAAGATGACCAAAACTTATAAACCAGGTTGGATTAAGCTGTAATTTTCCTGTAATGCTGCTACAAACTTGTTGTCCTTCCTGGACCCTGTCCAGTGCCTGGTACGCCCCTCTGGCCCCAGCATCTGTCCCTTACTTGCCCATCTGCCACTATTTTATTCTGACGTGTTGACTGGCAGCGACTACTATAACCTCAGAGCCAAAAACACTCAGATCCAAACTCCAGCCTTGTTGTGTGAATGCATGAAAACACACACATTTACATGGACACAAACGCAGACAAGCTCCTTTCTTACACAGAAGTACAACGACAGCAGGAGACAGCTGCAAGTTAACATGCTGAATAATGAATCTGACTACCTTCTGAGCTGCTCTTCACCTCTCCTTAGACTATCAGCCTTGACCTCTCTTTCCCTCTCACTCTCCATCTAATAGTGGCTGAGTGCGGAGTTGAACAAAACGAAAAGACGCAGGGCTTCTTGGAGAAGAGGGAAATCTCTCTTATTCTCTTCCTCCCCCTCTCCACGGTGTATTCTGTGTGAATAGGAGGCCCCTGTAAGCCTCGGGCAAGAACAGATGAATTGAGAGGCTTTTAATTTGCTGCAGACAGAACAGAGTCCATTTAATTCTGCCAGCAGAGGCCATGTCGGCAAAATGCTGACAATATTCTTTATCTGGTCCAAACACACTGGAAAAGTGTGAGTCACTCCAATTACAGGCATTATCAGCAGCACTGTTCCACCAAATGGATGGAGAGAGAGTGAGTATGAAGAGAGAGAGGGGTTAGAGAGAAGAGAAATGAACAGAGTGGGAAGAAAGTGAGGGGTGAGTAAGATAATGAGCGAGGGGGTAAAAGGGGAGAGAAAAAAGCCCAAGGAAGTAAAATCAGAACAGAATGGAAGGCGCGCGAGCGGCTTCAGCTCTAACCCTGAACATGTCCCCCTCTGTCCCTCTTCTCTTCCCTTTTGTTCTCTGAATTTGTTCTTCTCCTGCTAGCTGTGAAGTCTTTCAGGCAGCATCTGGAGCTTGTGTTTAAGAAAGGCAGTCTGTTAATCCTCGACTTGGACCAGAAAAGAAGCGGTCTAGATACGCCCCCCCCCTCCCAACTGCCTTAACCCACAAAATAAAAGCTTTGATTCTACAGCTAGAAAACCTAAGATTCATAGACATGCTTCTGTGGTTTTACATTAAGTGTATAATCCAAAATATATTGTGAAAAATTTGCCAAATGATTTTCCTCAACACATTTTTCCTTCCTAATACTGATTCTGATACCTGAACTTGTATATTTGCCAACAGACTACTCAGCATATACTACCAGAGTATAACAGCTGTATACTACCAACCCTGTATGAATGTGGTACGATCATT
This sequence comes from Echiichthys vipera, assembly GCF_963691815.1. Taxonomy (NCBI): domain Eukaryota; kingdom Metazoa; phylum Chordata; class Actinopteri; order Perciformes; family Trachinidae; genus Echiichthys; species Echiichthys vipera. The sequence goes on along the minus strand of NC_139828.1, from coordinate 23,907,042 downwards.
GAATGCTTGGCTCTGGTTAATTCCTTTGTAAAATATGAACAAATACAGAGAATAAATTTCATATAACTTTCCTATGATCTAGTTTGACATAACTGAAAAAGAATATAACTATTTAAGGCTAGAAAGAAAAAATGACTTTGAAAAAAGCGACTTTAAAGTGCAGCATCAATTTAGCAAAATAAAGGACAATGTTTAAATAATACAGTAACAGTGTAAAACTGTGGTGTGACTGAAGCCTTGTATACTATATGAATCACGGTTTTACTGGTGGGATTTTCCAGTGTAAAATATTGCCAAATTGCTGACATTTTACTTACGTTAGCTCTGACTAATGCTACACTCTCTGGAGGCAGATACTGGTACCCAATCAACTCTGGTTGTGTCTGCTAACTACTCACTTAGCTGAAGAGGTCCAACTCATCCAACCACTGCAAGCAAAACAGCCACCAATTTACTGGTGAAAAGATGCAAGAAACGAGACTCTGAAGCTGAAAATGAAAAATCTGCTGCAGCACCAAACTCCAGACTTCTCCAAGGCTCCAGACATATGTTTTTTTCTCCGGAGAGTCAGGGAACAGTTCAACATCTAAGCTACAGTCTCCGGAGGGCAGAACAAGCTAATTTCTCCAAAAAAAAGCAGCCCTTGTCTAGTTTCAGCTGTACAAAGTCCCTGCCTCATACACACACACACACACCCACACATACAACATGAAAGAAAGAGCAGCGCCATCAAAAGCCATCGAAAACACTGTAGTGGCGGTTTGACCTGGAATCAGAGCATGAGCTAAAAGTAGCAGCAGAGTAGGATGTGAACATGGCTTAGTGTGTCTGGATTTAGACAGCAATCTGAAGCCATAGCAGAGGAGACGCGGACTGGAGGAAAGGAAGAGAAGGGAACGAGCGGTAAATTGGACGTCCGTAAATGGGGCGCTGCCAACAGGCGCGAGTGGGTGATGTGAGGATCTGGCTGTGTGTGTGTGTGCGTGTGTGTGTGTGTGTGTGTGTGTGTGTGTGTGTGTGTGTGTGTGTGTGACTCTATAAACAGGATGCTGCCAACAGGAGCTTAATGCCCAGAAATCATCTGCAGCTACAGTAAAGTCTGCCAGGGGAAGAAAAAAGAAAGAAAGTGAAAAAGGGATGGGGGTGCTGGCTCCCTCCCCTCCCCTCTCGCTCTCCCACCTCCCACTCTCAGGGTAATTGTGCTCTGTCTATCAGGCTCAGGAGTTAGATTAGCTGCTCCACTCATTCAGCTCTCCTGCCATCTCAATAATGAATAATCATAGAGAACGCCTCTACACTACCTTTCTAACTACTTTACCTGGGCTTTCTCCATTTTCCCCTTGTCCACCCCACCCCCAACTCTCTTCCCCATCACTAACGCCACCTTTGTATCCTGACACCAATGCTTATCAGCAAAACATTTCTCCTCTGAGCTGTACTTGTTGATGAATAACCATGACTGCAGGGTATGAAAGGTTATCCATGTTACAGCCTGTCATGGTTCAGATGAGTGAATGGTAAATGAACAATCTTTCCTTCAACTAACAATCAGACACAATCAAATGCTCCTAGTTTTAGGCATTGAGGTGGTTAAATGCACCATGAAAGGTCAACTGATAGAGCACACTAGCAAACCAAAAGACTTAAATAAATGTTGACACAAACCCATTCTATTTGGAACAAAAAACAAAGGTGTACCTCAACGGCAAAAACTAAGGATGTGAAAGATTGAGACTTACCAGTGTACGACCTGTAGTATGTTAAATAAAGTGCCCACTCAAGTCCAGTAGTCTAACCAATACAGTAAAAGAGAGAAAGTGGAGAAGAATGAAACAAAGCTTAACAGAGAAGAATGAAAGAAAGGGTGAAAAATCAACTAACTAAAGATGAACGAGTGGACTGTTTATGTGTGTGTGAGCGCAAGAGAGGAAGACAGAGAGTGAGAGTCGAAGGTGTAAGAAAAAGAAAAGGTCTGAGCTGTGGGTTAAAGTTCAGTGTCACACCCAGATAACTATTGCATATCACCTCACTTTATACTCAGCCAGCAATAAAAGAAATGCAGTGTAATCAAGGTCACATTGATTAAAGGATCACCACAGAACAAAGTAGGATCTATAGATGGTGAGTATTAAATGCATGAAAAATAAAAAACAGGTTTATATCATAATTTCCTTTATCAAACTACAGCCACGTAAATGACTAATTAAAGATTGATCATTAAAAGCTCATGTACACATATAAAATAATGCTATTTTCAGAACACAACCCGAGTAAATTAGGTATTTGAATCATACATTAAATAAATGAATATGTAATTCTTCAACAAATAGCCAAACAAAATTAAAAAGATTAGAAATAATATTGTTTTCTGCACTACCATATTAAGGACAATACGATAGACTAAAAGACACACTTAAAACAAATCCCAACCCAGTCCTTCCTCAGCAAAAAAGGACGTAGAGACTATATGTACAGGGAGATATCTCCTGGCAACTAACAGATGCCTCGTTGGTTTTTATTCAGACGACTGGCCCGGACTGTGGGGTCACAAGTTAGCCATAAGTACAGTCTGTTCACTGTAACTTGTTACTGAGATAATACAGGTGAGTATATTATAATGGTAAAAAAAAGGAAGAGGAAATAGTGACAGTGAGCTGCTTAGATGAAGACTAACTTGCACTTGTTGCACTTGGGGTAAACTTTCCAACTTGTCTCTCAACATATTTTTAATTATTAACAAGCGATCATCAGTTAATTATTAACAGCTCCAGTGCTAACATGTTTTGCAGAAGATTCAACACCATCAATTAGATGATTAGTTGATCAACAGGGCTGGTGGCTGGTTACCACAAGCAATGACAACTGGCATTGACTCATGCTACAGTACGGGTTAAAGAGCAAATAACTAATGTATTAATTCAGAAATTAATCGGTTGATTAATCAATTTAGGGCTGAAGCGATTCCACAAGTAACTTTATTAACTCGATCATTAAAAATCAGCGAGGCAAAAAGGCTTCAAATCGATGATGCGTTTGATCCAAACTCTAAACAGAGCACAGTGTTTCCAGGAATAGATACTGTAGGTGGTGGTCACCCTGTCTTTCACCACTTTTTGACAGCTACCGGTAATTTTAAGGCGTAAGTGGGTGTTTTCTTTCATGTAACTTAGTGCGTGAGTTGACATTGTGAATCAATCCAGCCACCTTAAATGTCAAAACAACAACTAACTATTTGTTTTCATCCTCCTTCTTGAATGACGTAAATTTTTATAATGGTTGGATCTTGAAGTGGTCAAAACAACTCTATGAACGTCATCTAGATTATTCAAACGACACAAACAACCCAGGTTGCCATCATTACCCAGAATGCATTGCATGTTGTTCATTTAGTCTGGCAAGCTCAATAACCGCAAGCACCCAGTTTATGCATCCACTGCCCGTTGCACACCCGACACAAGGTAACGTACCGCTAATGTCAATAGATGTGACTGTTAGTTTAGATGTATGCCTGAGCGAATAAATACGTTAATTATGGCTACATGCAATGGCTAGTTAGCCATCTAAATCAATGTGCTGGCAAGTGTGTTTACTTACTATGCTGAAGGTTGCCCTACATACACTAATCCTATTTACTGCAATTAAACTTAGTTTTCATCTTTTTCAGTTTCATTTAAAGCCCAGAATGTGCAATCTGAGCCCTAAATAAATTATGAAAAAAATCATTAGTTGCAGCATAACCCAAAATAAGACAAATAGTATTAACTGAACACAGCAGATATCGCTGTTAGAGAGTAAGAACAACAGTGTGGCTGCTGTCAGATGAAACTAAACTCCAAACCACGGAAAGCTTCAACAGTATGGTACAGTACTAAACGCTGGACATAGAAAGAACTTTAAAATTCCCTCTTAACCACCTGTACTATGACCTGCACGTTTGGTTGAGGATGGAGACTGTCACTGTTTGACACAACAACATGGGCCATGCAGTCAGCTGAGAGGCTACTGTCAACATGAGCACGGTTCACCGCAACATAGTACAGCTGAAGTGTGATTATACGAGGCCACATACAAACAACGCCACAAATTGTTACTGCAGCTGTCTAGTGGATAAAGCACCAGCTATTGCAGCAGGCCTTGAGGCCCATAAGAACAGCAGTGCAGCTAGTTCAGCAGGCAGTCAGCCAGGCCACCAGCCAGCACGACAGCACACTACAGGAACACAGGGCTCTGAGCTGCTCTAGGTACTCCACATGGCTCCCTGCCTGCCTGAGTGACCAGAAGGAACATTCAACAGAGGCCTCATCAGCAAAAGGTAAACACACATACACACACTTTCCCACCCACAAAGTCCTGCCAGAAATAGGATACCCCACAAGATGATAGATTCACATGCACGTGCAGTTTGCTGATTAACACAAAACATGCACAGACACCCACTTACAGACACACGCCTCGCATTGTCTTCACCTAACCTATTTACAGACACAGGGCTGTAGATATCAAAGTGCTGTGCTCTTTGGGGAATTCCTCCTTTCTCATGTTTTAAGGGGAAATAGATGAAAACGAATCTTGTTCTCCCTGCCTGTGCGTGTATGTGTGTGTACACATTTGTGTGTGTCCTCTGCCTTCCTAATGTGCTAAAATGTAAATTGGTTGTGCTCAACAATGTGTATATGGCTGTCTTTTTTTATGCAGAGTGGAATCTGTGGCTTTGCTGACAGACTATGGAGGATATGCCTTTATCAAGAAACCCACACTCTGATTTCCCCTTTCTGTCAGTCAGATATCCTCGCTGCCTCCTTCAAACCCACTCTACTTTTCTACTACATCAGTCTGCATCATTCTCATCATCCCTTAGCATATGTAAAACATTTTTGCTGAGCCCTGGCATTGCACTTTGACTCATAATATAGCTTCAAATCAGTTCTGCTGCAGTCTTTCTTCTGTTCATCTCTAAAGATGTGTCGGTTCAGATGGTCTTACTCATCCAGACCTGAGGCTGGTTTATTCCTCATTTCTCATATTTACTTGTTAACCTATTTTTAATATTACCTCTATTTTTTATCTTAAATTATTGTTCTGTGTTGTTCTGTTATTGTTCTGTTATTGTTATTGTTATTGTTATGTTTAGGTTTGTCCTGTTAAATGTTTGGAAACTGTGAGCAAAGCATGAGCCGGAGTCAAATTCTCTGTATGTCCAACATACTTAGCAATAAACCTGATTCTGATTCTGATTCTGATTCTGATTCCCAACTCTCAGCAACATGGAAGTGGTCCTGGAGCTCCTTCCCCTCTCTAAAACCCCATTCACACATGAGTTGCAAACCTAAAAGGATCTAGAGGTTCCTAGGAGGTAAATTCAGACCCTCACCTAAACCAAATTACCTTTCAGATATGAATAAATGCTTTTTTGTTCATGGAGTACAGGCAATGACAGCTGACACAATAAAGAAGAGGAGGTTTTCTACTTAGAGTCCATAAAGTACCCATGCTCACACTCACAGCTTCACAACAATATATTTTACAATTTGGCCTGTTGCAACCAGTGTCTCCCCAGCAGCTCTAAAGCCAGGGGTCGCTCTTTGCTCTAGAAAACCATCACCACTGGGCTGCAGACCATTGTGTTGCTGGCCTGTTAAAAATGTCCACTCAACATGATTAAGATCCCCCACAGCCCCTCTGGACCCCCATCAGCAGCACCTAAAGTGAGTGATGGATTCGCTACATCTGTGGAGTGGAAGAGAGGAGAGGAGAGGAGAGGAGAGGAGGATTCTGGTGCATAAAAATAGAGCCGGAGCCTTTTGGAGCAGGAGACTGAGACTTAATGAGGGATGCAATCATCAATTATTCAAAACACTTAATCATGGTGTCGCACAATGCTGTTGCACAAACACACACGTGTGCACACACGCGCAGATAAACACGCACACACAGACGTACCACAGGCTTTTCAAACGGTGCCTCTGAAGGCAGACACACAGAGACAGATGGATGGATGAAGAGGAAATAAAGAAAGCCACTACTGTTGCTTCTACATCATTTTCTAATGACACAAATTGTGTCACTGACAGTGTCACACCATGACCATAAATAAAGAACATGCAAACTATAATCCAGGAGCCCCCAGATATTTACACACACATATACACATTGCAAACACATATTCCTCCATTATATATACCCACTTATCCTATGCAGTGTCACAGGGGTCTGTGGGTCTATTACAGCTCACAAAGGCTGAAAGGCACGGCACACCTCGGACTGGTTACCAGTCTGTCATTGGGTAAAAAATAGGAACAACCGTTCACACTCACATCCATACCAAGCCCTCATTCCCCTAACTTAAATGTCTTTGGACTGTTACATTGCCTGATCATTTGACTGAACTGACATCTCATTTCACTTCATTCATTCACCCTATTTCTTGTTAAGAGGTGGGGTTACCTTGATTTGATTAACCCTGACCAACCAGTATTGAGTGAGGTTTACATCCTACGTACATCATTATTAGTCAACATGGAAGCTGCCATACCATTTTTTAACAAAATATGTAGATTTAAGAGTTATTTCAGTAGACAGTGTACAGCTGCATTGAGCTCAGCTATGCTTGACAAAACCTTTTTGCCTCCATTTTTCAAAGGATGTAGTTAGGTCTTTTTGAACTGTAAAGCCATTTGCAGCAATATTAGACACTCAGAGCAAGCGCTTCAGGATTAAGTGTGACAAAGTTTGTGTAGAAGAGGTGGATTGGGGTGGTGGATGGGTCAAACAAACACCGCACTTTCACCTAGGAGGAGTAAAACATCCCCTTGACCATTCCAAAACTCCACAAAACAAAATCATTTTCTCTACATCAGCTGAATAAAAGTGACACAAGCATGCAAACATATAAGGTATATCAAATTCCCTATAAGCATGTGGAGCTTGTTTAGTGCAGCTCTTGGGAATGTTTAAGTTCTTCTTAGGGTAAAATAGCATAGTTCTGCTCAGACTCTGCACATGCTTTAAAGTATAGGGAATGAAAGACAAGCAGAGAGGGGGAGAGCTGGATGGCAGAGGAAGAAGCTAAAGATGCCTTAGGCTAAACCTTTAACAGTAACAGCCCTGAACTTCTTCACTTACAAACCGCTGGCGTGCCTTGCCTGAGCAGGGGGCTGCCAGCAACTTGTACCAAGACACATATTTGGAGAAACCATGGGATAGCTTTATTGACGGCTTCAAACTCTGTGTGTCTGCGCCGTAGGGGGGGGGGGAATATATTCTCCACCTCCGTCCTCTGAGCGCAGTCAGACCGCAGAGGGAATGTCTAGGTTCAGTCTACCCTCTTTCACCCATGGGAGAAATCCTCGAGGGTGTACGGTTCGGCTACATCTTCTCCCCGGCTCTCTCCGTGCAGCCTCCTGCCACAGCGGCCATCAGTCAGTCACAGTTCCTGCCTCCTGCCCGTGTGTCTAATCGCCCACGCACACTGTCACAGTCGCCTGCCCTTCCGGTTAAAACACAGACAGCCAAACAAAATCAATCTTTACTGAGTGTCCGTGTTTAATAAGGCTCTGTTGTTTCTTATGGACTCTGACAACATGATCAGCCCCCACACCACTTCACACACACACAAGGGACTACAGCACCAATGTGTGGCACAGTGAGCTAGATATTTAACGCTTTCTCACACTAAACTGTAAATCTGTTTGTTGTACTACTCGTGTCCATCTGTCTTTTTCTCACAAAGACAGGCAGGCATGCACACAAACACCACACACACACACACACACACACACACACACACACACATAAACACACACACACCAGGCCCAGATAGAAACTGAACCCTCTGATGTCATCGACAGCCTCGGTGTGAATCACCATGGGATTGTCAGACTCAGGACACGATTTGCATAATTTCCATTTCTGGATTTCTAAACTCTTTGAACTTTGCGCAAACATTTCCAACCAAACACACACACACAAACACACCGTGGCAATGTGCAAAAATCTCATGCTGCATAGGGAGTCAGTGAAAGTTCCCGGAGGTGAAACTTTCTGCCAGCTCTTGAAATAGACCCTTTTAGCACCCTATGGTCTATTGGACTGCTATTCTGTCTGAACTTTCAGAGAGTAGAGGGGCTATTGGCATTCACTTCCCCGTGGGGCTCCGAGTCAATACAAACCTCTTAAAGCTCAGAAAAGGCAGTGTGCTTTCTCAGTGTCTGTGTATTTGAGAGAGAGAGAAATACAGAGGTGGTGACTATACAAACTTAAAAAAGAACGAGCTTGACATTTTAAATTGTGGAAACCAAGGGAGGAATGTATTCATGCACATTGCCACTAGGACATTGAAACAGAAATACATTTCCTATGTACATGTCCCAAATATAAAGGCATAGGAATAGAGAGAGAGTGTGCGAGCGCGCGTGCATGTGTGTGTGTGTTTGTACCTGTATGTATGTGTATGCAGTGCAGGTAATGATGGTGTGCTAAAGTAGCGTCCCACCCCGTCAGGGCCCAGCCTCTCAGTGCCATCCATCATAGTGCAGCTGCTAATGATACCAATACATACACCAGCACAGAGAGGACAAAACAGAGGGAGAGGAAGATAGTTGTGGGAAAGAGGCAGCATAAAAGAAACAAAGAAAAAGAATTTCACTGTCGTTACCCTACTGTAAAGTTATAAAGAAATCTCTCATGCCAATAAAGCTTATTTGAATTTTGGGGAGGAGGAGGAGGAGGAGGAGGAGGAGGAGGGGAGAGAGAGCTGGTAGAGAAGAGGCAACCAGCATGAAGAAGGAAGGAAATGTGCTGTCACAGGCTGAGGAGTGAATGACTGTGTGACTGGAATAGGCAATCTGATTCCCCCAGTCCTCCTGACACAGAGAAGCTCATTGCATCTGTGCGGATTAATATTAAAGGTCAGCGGATGCTCCTTGTTGGACATGGCCTCTTAGCTTCTAAGGAATAAGACACAAGTCTGAACTTCCACAGATTGTGTTTTATTTTCAGAGATGGCATTAGGGATCAATCTAAAATCCCTCTCTGTCAGGGAGATAGACAGGATCACATTTAAACAGAAACATCAAGGAGAAGTATTCATGGCTTAAGAAACACACCACCAGTGCTAACGTGGGCCTTTTTCTGACATTATGTGGTTAAACATGGAAGAAATTTGATAAATGTCTCATGTAATGCCATGTCCAATTCCTGCAACAACACGGTTACTGAACGTGAACAAGAAAATGGATTCACAGAAAAAAATGATTTTGGAGTACTGCTTTAAACTAGAATCTCTCAGCGATCCCTTTGGTTTCTTCAAATAAAAATAACTGGGAAATATTGCAAGTGTGAAGATTTACAGCCATTCCTGTAAAGCTCCTCAAAGCACCGTGAAAGTCCCATATGAAGTTAATTTACTAAATTGCTGTAAAGAATATATTTATGCCCACGAAACGTGTTAGACGAGCCTAAAAAGGTCCATTTATGTGCACTAAACTCAACCTTTTTGAGGTTATACCTGCTCATTAATGAAAAATCGTTGAAGAACAGTGTTGACCAACCAACTGCCCAAAGTAGGAGCTAAAAGGGCATAAATAGCAAAATCCAAAGCTCTGAGCATACTTTTGCCAAATTAATCTTTGGATTTTCCAGACTACTGGCTCATTCAGAATTCAGCTAGATTTGTTGAGACAGAAAATGCTGGAGCACTTCTTTTCTCTTCTCATCTCACACCCCAGAACACATCATCCTCTTCACTTCCTGGAGCAAGATGAAGGCCATCGGGGCTGTGAAATTAGCATCAGATGCCTCCACCAGCTAAAGGAGAACTCTGAATATGCTAATAGACAGGAGATTAAGATATGTAGCTGGGGGCACCACCACATGCACACAGACTAAAACCCTTTATTCTATGATTATAGAAGACAAAATTAGAATGGCAGATCTCAAGAGCATAGAGAGCTTTGGAGAATATCACAGTGTCTTTAATGAGGGTACAGGTAATGAAGAGGTTTATTTCGTATGTGAGGTTGAACAAAAAAAAAAGATAGAAATAGAGTAAAAAAGATGCAGATATGTGTGAGTCTGTATAATGATATACAGAGAAATAGAGAGAGAATTGCTAGATTATACAGGACTCTATCTGCTGCAGGCAGAGGACAGAGGTGAGGAAATCCCTCCCTTTCTTCCTCCTCCTGCCTCCTTTCCCTCACTCCCTTGTTACCGTGGCGTTACGCAAACAGGTGCAGCCCCCGTGACCCCAAACCACCAGCCCGCTCATCTCCACTTCCTCGATCTCCTTTAACAATGTACCCATGAAAAATATCATTCCTCCCTTCCCTTTGTCTCTTCTCCTCTGTGTTTCCCTCTCTGTCTGATGGCTCATCTTTCTTCATTGCTCTGCCTGCCTCTCTCCCAGGGCTTGCCATCTGTACAGTAACAGGTGCGCTGTGTATGTGACTGATGTGTTTGTTACCTGTAGCACTGCCTGAAGCCACAGCCTACGTGGAGAATAGCTGCCTCTGCCTTTCTGCCTCCTGACCTACTAGCTAGCACTCTGCTCTCTTTTTCTCTTCCTCAGATGGCGACAGGATGAGAAGAGGAGCAGTGGATGAGCGGTGTGGTGATGTGGGGAGGCAGCAGCAAGCTGTTGTGTATTTGTATGTGGGTTTGAATGAGCTTTTACCAGCCGTGCTGTGTTCACCGTGGTGGAGTTTGGGTAATTAGTCCCACCAGTCCATGAGTGTGCATGTGCGTGCGAGCATATACTGTATATGAATGTGTATGTGCATGTGTGTGTGTGTGTGTGTGTGTGTGTGGTCTGCTCCTCTCGTTAGTCTCACAGGTGAGTGATTAAATGCTCCGCAACACCTGGAAGTGTTCCTCCTATCCTCCATCCCTCCCATCTCTGCTGTTGTCTTAATTTTCAGCTAT
>NC_139828.1:23836122-23891122 GCF_963691815.1 Echiichthys vipera | reverse complement strand
GACTGACAGACAGACATATTAACACCTGGGACCTAATTTCTAAAATTCTGCTGAGAATCCACACCAAATGTTTGCGTAAGCCAAAAGATATTCTGATTTATAAAACCTTGCGTATGCTTGCCAATGCGTAAACCTGAACAATGGTTCTTAACGGTGAATCATGGCAATAAGCAAGAGGACGGCCGAGAAAAAGGACTAGTGGTGAAAATATTCTAAATATAGCACACTTAAAGAGATATTGATTTTTTGACCAAAATGGGGGCAGACCATCATCTACTGGAGATAATACACTGACTATGTTTAAGAACCTCATATAGCCCCACATACAAAAATCAGAACTATCTCTTTAAGTTATTAAGTATCCATGTATGAGTATGTCCTATTTCAGATGCAGGCAGGTGTGTCAGCCGCTTATTCATAATCTGGCCACTCTCTCATCGGTGGCTGCACAGTCAAAGCCACTCACCTCTGCACAGCAGGTCCAAAAAATGGCCTATAGACTGCTCTCAATCTGCTCCCCTCACATCTCTATATGCATGGCCGAGTGAGGAGGAGGATCCAAATAGTGTGTGTGTAACATGCACAGTGGGAAGTAATGTGATGTGAAAAGCAGTGTGTGTCCAAGTTTTTGCACGTGCACGTGTGTGTGTGTGTGTGTGTGTGTGTGTTTGTATGTGTGTGTGTGTGTGTGTGTGTGTGTATGTGTGTGCGTGTGTGTGTGTGTGTGGTGTGTGTGTGTGTGTTCTTATGCGAGTTTACGACTCACCGCGAAAGATAAATGGCCGAGGCCGAGCAGGGAAATGGCCACTCGCAGCGCTGAAGCACCATTGACATTGAGAAGCTTCAGTTATTACTCACCTTAGCCTTAACCTCCTCTGAGCTCCTTCACTTTTATGTCTCAGTTCATTCTCCTCTCAAAATAAACACTTTAAAAATAATTTGTCGTTAAAAAAGTTTGCCGAGGTATGAATAAATAATTTAACCAGTTTTGTTTTGGATTGGTACTTATTATGCAGTTACTCTGTGAATGTGAGTTCTACCTGAAAAGTTGTGCAAAAGATCCATTACAGGTAGAGCACAGTAAGCTAAAACTGAAGCCTCAGAGGTTTTACACAGTTACTTTAATGCTGCATGAAAAAAAACGAACCCCATTCTGATCATTTTTATGTTTCTACCTTAATTGAAACTTAACTTGGTTTATGAGTTGAGCAGATTTCATGACCCATGAAACCACATTAAACTTCGCTGTGTGATCACTAAAGTGCTTGGGTGCGACACTGAAGAGTGCCGAGAGCCATGAGCACGGGGGCACAACTGTAGATGAGTGAAAATGCATGCGGAGGTGTTTGTGCATGCTTCAGAGTGTGACAGTGTATGTCAGCGAGTGTGAGCTCAGCGGGATGAATGCAGCAGCATTGTGGCGTCTACCCGCTCCTCTGAGCCCGGCGAGCGCTGTGCGAGTCGGGCACCAGATGCTCCAGGGAGGCAGCTTGTGATGCGGTTCCGGCCCAGGGACAGCTCCTCTGTCCTGGACAAAGATGCCAGACTCCCCCGCCCCCCACAAGTGTTTCATCTGCTTTAACAGATGTCCGGCACAAAAGACTGCCCTATCATCGCCTATGAAGAACTGAATTAGGTTACCAGAACCTTGTCTTTCAAAGCGAGACAGGGTCAAACAGGAAATGTTACTTCGACAAGACTGAGAAGATTGCTGCTATTCAATAAGTTACCATACAGTGAAATATAAATGTGAATTAAGCGCAGTGTGGACAATAGCTAATAATGGATATTGAATTGTGGCTAATCTTTACAAACAGAGAGAGTAAGGGAGAGACAAAGGGGAGAATCATGGGACGGTTAAAAATTCATTAGTGTACAGCCACAGAAAAGCACAGATGGAGAGAAAGGAAGAGAGACAAAGAGTGAAAGAACAAGGGGGAGAAATATAAAGAGGAAATCCTCTAAGGAAAACATCTTTCCATTCCTGTCTCTGACTATTTCTTTCTCTAACTTTGTTGCCGTCTCACTGTGAGTGTGGAAGTCAGTGGAGCCGCTCCACAGGGAGGTGTAGCTAACAAACCCCCCAGCAAACCTGAGAGCCCACTCTCCCTTTCTTCCTCCGTGCTGTACATGCATTCATTATCTATTGTATGCCTTGAATAAAGAATATGGTAAAAAAAAAAAAGGAAAGAAAAAAAAAATCATCTCCACTCCTTTGTACATGGCTGGATAAAAGGCAGAGAACACAAATTAAAATGTAATTTATGATGCTTTGTTTGCCTGCTTTCTCTCCAGCACCTAAAATGTCATAAGGAGTATGTAATGCAGCTGGGGTCTGCTGAGGTTGACACAGGACGCCGTACGTCAGGGAACTTGCCTTCTGGGGAAATTAAAATGTAAGGCGTTCAATTAATTGAAGTGTTAATGTGCTGTGACTCCAGTGTGGTACATGCTTATGTATGTGTATGTGTGTGTGTGTGTGTGTGTGTGTGTGTGTGTGTGTGTGTGTGTGTGTGTGTGTGTGTGTGTGTGTGTGTGTATGTGTGTGTGTGTGTGTGTGTGTGTGTGTGTGTGTGTGTGTGTGTGTCCCTCCTGCTCTAAAGTGCTTTTGTTTGCTGTGAAAACTCATTAACAAAGTGAACACCTTTGCGATTTCAACCCAAAGTGGCGCTCACTGGAGAAAGAAATGAGCACGAGGACCAGACGTGTACTGCAAGAGGAAATGGAACAAACGGTGATAGTGATGATGTGAAATACTGAAAGTGATGTGGAAAAAAGGCTGAACTCAAGAGTCTCAGTTCCATAATCAACATCCAATCTGAAACAAGAGGATTCCGTGATGCTACACTACAGGCAGAGAGAGGTGGAGGGAGAGAAGGGGAGAGAAAGACAGAGATAGATAGAGGTAGTGAGGCAGAGAGAGGTATAGCAATGCTGAGAAACACAGAGAGAGTAGAAACAGGCAGAGATGGAGAACCAAAGAGAGAGATTGAGAAAACACAGAAAGGACACTGTGAGGGTAAAGATGTGGCAGGGCGATAAGGCACAGAGAAGCAAAGGGCTATAAAGAGGCTGGATATGAATGACAAAAATAAGGCAATTATCATGGTTCATTCGTTTTCAGCGTGGCAGTGAAAAACTGCATGTAGCCAGTTACTCTGTGATCTATTGGCACTATGAAAATACATTTGTGAGGTTTATGAAGATCACCGTAAGGTCCTGTGATCCATCTTGGACTCCAAAATCAACATTTGTAACACCTGCCCATCGACTTCTGATGAATGCAATAATACAACACAACACATAACTAACACTTACTAGGTTAGGTCCTCTGCAAACCAGTAAAATAGGCTTTCTTTATACAGAATTCTCTCCTATTTATCTGCTTATCCATTGCACATTCACTTCTGTCTAAAGATAAGAAGTCTGCATGCCAACCCACGCAGCAGTCTTTTTGCAGTCAAATATCAGGGTAGCGAAAAAGTGTGTGTGTGTGCACTTGTTGTGTCTGTAGAAGATAATCCCAGTGGTGTGGACAGATTGTGAGTGTTTTAAGAAGATTATAGATTACATGCTGCAGAGGCAGATTAGCTGGCAGCTTGATCTGCACCTCTGGATGGACTGCTCTGCTCTTCCACAGCACCATCTCTTTGGCTGTGTGTGTGAGTGTGTGAGTGTGTGTGTGTGTGTGTGTGTGTGTGTGTGTGTGTGTGTGTGTGTATGTGTGTGTGTGTGTGTGTGTGTCTCTGTGTGTGTGTTTACATGTAACAGCTTTAGTTTACCTGTTAGTTTTCAATAAGTAATCGTGATTGGTGTTGTTGATGGTTCTGTGCATGTTGTGAGGTTTTTGTGTGCGACTGTGTGATGGATGCTGATTTACAGAGTTCCCTTACAGTGAATAAAGGCCAGAAAATAGGGTAGATATTCACACATAAACTCCCAGTGGGCTGTAAAGACATTCTCGATGCCAATTATATCTGCGAGAATGTCACACACACACACACACACACACACACACACACACACACACACACACACACACACACACACACACACACACACACACACACACACACACACACGCAGACACACACACACACACACACACACACACACACACACGCAGACACCCAGGATGTGGATCAATGGGAAGGGCAGTCAGCCAAGAGCAAGTCAATTCTCCCTCTTTCCTTTCTCTGTAATGGTGGAACCCCCTACTGAAATAATACCAATATTTAACATGTTACAACGTGCTAAAAATACCTCGGCATAGCAGTTTAGCAATTTCACTGGGATTCCTTCTTATCTGTTCATTTATTACTGTCGACATTGACTTAGAATTGTATATTTGACACAGATGTGCATTAAAGAAGGATAGGGGCTTTGCAGCATCTGCAGCTCATACTGAGAAAATACCCCTGGTTAAAGCATGAGCCAGAGCTGTGCTGAGACACTGGGAGTGCACTGGACTTAACTTACAGAGGTGAGGGGAGGAAAGGCAGCATACAAAAGGCCTGAGGAAGAAGAAGAGTTCATAGTTCCGGATGTAACAATGACTGCATGCTGTGATACTGGACTGTCTGGACATGAATGTTTTTTCTGATGACTGGGGAGGACAGGATTGCAAAGCTGTGTGTAAAAAGTGCATAGAGTGAGCGTACTGCTGTGGACAGAATCAAAAATAAATTGGAGTTACCACCTCATGGTAGGGCTGGTTGATACCACCAAAATCTTCTATCCTGAAATAGGTACTCTCATATCTTGATAACAATATATAGCATGATATAGCGTGTTTATATAGTCCATATAAGAATAAAGATGTTCCAATACTATTTTTTCCTTCCTGATACCAATAACTGACGTGCTGATACCAGTGCGTAAATATTATTTTTTCTTCTTTTTTCACCAGCTGTATACTAACCCTGTCACAAAATAGAACAGCACTTTCTTTTATTATCTAGTTTGGCAGTCAACCGTACCTGAAAAAGAACACAAATACACTACTTTTTCAGAGCTAAATTACACGGTATCAAATCGGTGCACAGACTCACATACTCGCCAATACTGATACCAGCATGTTAGGTAGTGTCAGAGGCATTTCTGATACTGGCATCAGCATCGGAACAACTCTGTATGAAATTACCACACGGTAAAGCCTGTTTACCACTGTGTGAATTAAATATTTGACGGATGAAAAGTACTGAATATTTTCTCATTTAACAAAGAACTTAAGTGCAAAATGAACAGAACAGTTTCAAGTGAAATAAGAGTGACACACATTTTCATCTCTACACTGACCATGTTTACATACATGCACACAGGTAGCCTACAGATTAATCATATTAAAACAACTGTGTGATTTAACTACACCAATGTTTCCCAGAAGTAGACTTCTTGGGTGCGGGCACACAGAAGAATAAAGCTGAATGAATGAATGAACGGTTTGTTGTTCACACTGAACTGGTGGTAATGTAATGTAAAAACAAGAGTGCAATCTTCAAATGATATTCCCTCCGTAGATTTCACATCAAATTTTTCTGAAAATTTTGAAGTAATAATCGTGCATCATGATATCCCAATTTCATCACAATACAAATGCATTGAAAGGTGATAAATTATCATACTGAATCATCTCCCAGCCCCGCCTCTTGAGGGGTTTTACTGAAACAATAAAATTGTTGCTGACCTTAAAAGTGCTGTCGACTTCTAAATGAACTCAAAAGTGAACCTGGGTCTGAAATGATTCTCAGTGTGGACTTGTGTTGTTGCCGTCAAGTTAGATAAAATCAAAAAAAAAAAAAATGATGAATGTTATCATCAGGCACAAGTTTAAATCCACTACAACTGTCTACTCAGTTTCCACCACCGCTGATTTAAAAAATGTATAAATATAGAGCAGCCTGGCCCCATCCACTTCAATGTGCTCAATAGCCCGCCTTAACTGTGAAGTGCTCTGATTCTAACTTACTTTCCAGAAACTTTCCATGGGAAGTTAAGCTGGGAAATTTGGGAAATATTCAGAAATGTTATGTAGTCCACGGGCTCAAAAGTGTAGCCTCAATAGTCCAGGGTTCTAGAAATCATCTGTGCATGTGATGGAGGAATGCACAGTGCATGTAGAGGGCCTCAATACCGCTGCAGTAAGCAGTGTGTTATGTGCATGGAATTGAGGAATAGCATAGATATTCTGAAGTTCTTAAGTTCTTGTATGATATCTGGTTGTCAAGATTATGCTAAAGCATATTTCCCCCATCAATATTAAAAATCGAATGTTAAGGGCCAACATTCAATTTTGTAAATTTCAGGTTTATTCCCATGGAAAGCTTCCAATTCCCAGAATTTTGCAACCCTACACAGAACACAGTTAAAGAAGTGCTTTGAGCTTGAGGAAATGCGTTGCAGGTAGTGCTTTACTTGTTACAGCCTGTCCCTTTATGCACACATTCACATGGTGTCAGATTAGTTTCTGTGCAGCATGAAACTCTTTTCTAGATATCAGAGGTACACCACATCGCCAACTCAGATACAATTTCAGTTACAAGCTTACTTTTGCAAAAGCTGTTAAAAAGCTTTAGAATCGGAATCAGTAAGCTGCAGGTTCCAGTGGTTTCCTGATGTCAAGACTACAGCCTTAAAAGAGCTCCTTTCTCTTTAAGATTTAGTCCAACTTCATTCAAACAGCATTGTTGACTGGTACAGCACACACACACAAGGCCTCCTGCATTTGAAAACACAAATTGCAATAGGCAGGATGGGTTGTGAAAAGTAACAGAGAATGGCCAGAGAGATGCTGAGACTGTAGATTGAGCAGATGGAGCTGAGGATTGAAAGAGTGAGAAAAAGAGCCTTCAACAAGGTTTTCTTTGAGTTCCACACAATACTCTTGGTTACTATGACGCCCTGGAGTCGCCTGCTGGGCCCATACAGGCAGAAGTAAATGGTCTGTTTGGCAGTAGTGGAAAAAGGTTTCCTTAATCCTTAATCTTGATTAGTAGCTGCACTACAATATACATTTTATGAATTCAAAATAAGATGTCCTGCATTCAAATGTCTACTTTTTCAGCTAAGAGTAAATAAGTGACAGCTGTAAACTTTAGTTACAGTAATTACCAAAGTTAGGAAGTGTGGTCTCCTGTATAACATGGATGTATTCAAAAAATGGATACAGCTCTTCAGGTGTGACCTTGATCATTCCTATGAAAGTTGCTCAGTGGCACAAGAAGCCCAAAAAGTTGAACTGCCACATTTAATATTACCAAAGTAATTGACACTACTCCCACACTGTGTGGCACATTGAGAAGGCACACAAGAGACTTCCGCCGGCTTCTTCTGGTTTAGTGAATTGAATGGGGATTCAATTATTTAATTGTTTGGCTCTTCTAGACTTTCCAAATGATATCAGACCGAATTGATCAAATTTCAAGGACTTGTGACGCTTGAAAAAAAGTATTTTACAGATTTACAGACGCCTCTTTCCCCAATATAAGTCAATGGGGAAAAGCAGATTTGGGCCAGAGGACATCACATGACAGACCATGTAGGTGCTGTTGCATGTAGCCTACTGTACAAGAAGTATTTTAAAGTAGTAAATGGTCTTATGAGTACTTTTTTGCATAGTAGTTTAATTGCAGTGGTTTAAGATGTCAAAATCTGCAGAGTAACTAATAACAACCATCAGACACATATGATGGAGTAAGGAATACATTGTTTCCATCTGGCATGCGGTACAATTAAACTATAAAGTCAATCACAAACTGGAAATACTCAAGTAAACTGAAAGGAGCTCAGGATGGAAGAACAGTTGTTGAGTAAAGGTGCTTACACACATGCAGCTGGTTGGGTTGCATGTTTGTGAGTAATGCACTGATTTTACATTGGTCACAAAACCTAACAAATCCCCATTGAGAGGCGAGTTTAAGTCCCATTTTAAACATGTAGACAGGAAGCAACCGATCCACATTCACACACATCACCTATATATATACACCTGCTACATATGAAGCGGATGCAGGTTGTGTACAGACAGAAAGAGAGAGAGAGGGGGAGAGAGTGAGGGTCTGCAGCGCACACCAGCTTCATGATTAATGCGGCTTTTAGCTGCAGCGGAGCCTGGGTCCCCCAAAGCAAAACTGACCGGGTCGCCCATTCAACACACTCTCCCTCTCTCTCTCTCTCTCCATCAACCCCAAACCCAGTGACTGAGAACCAGCTATATAGCCTACACACCATTGACTGCATTCCTAACACTTCAACATCCGTGTAACCTCCACTGCACCGCGTTTCACTTCATTTCACTTCACTCCCATTGCGAGGCAAAGCCCACACGTTAGGGA
Organism: Echiichthys vipera; assembly: GCF_963691815.1. NCBI lineage: Eukaryota > Metazoa > Chordata > Actinopteri > Perciformes > Trachinidae > Echiichthys > Echiichthys vipera. Next base: position 23,882,789 of record NC_139828.1, on the reverse strand, counting down.
CATTAATTTAACCACTGCGGGGGCACAACGCCTCCGTCTATAAAGGAACATGTAATAAAGTGAATAAAAGGGGTGAGACCATACACTTGGGAAAAAAAGTAGGGTCACAAAAACACACCACCGAATAAGTGACTCGTGTAAGTTGAAGTATAATAAGGTTGCTATAAAGTCACCATCGAGTACCAAAGACCAAAGCTACCCTAGTCCCCAAGATTGTTTTTCGCTGGAGGCAGACCTACAACAAACAATGGTGTATCTTTCCATTTAAACAGGAAATACATGTACCACTTTATAGAAAATGTACCACTTTATAGAAAACAATTAACAGCCTCCGGCGCCCTGAACGCAACACACGCTGGGGAGACGTGTGCCAAATGCAGCAAACCACTGTCTTTCCTCCCGCCTAACATCACACACACACACACACACACACATACACACACACACACTAAAATCCCGATGCACCAGCGGCAGCAGCAATAGATAATTCATTGCAGTAATAGGAGCAGGACACTGAATCCACAGGCTCTTCTTCTCGGATCCAAAAACACTTAACTATCACACACGGATCTAAAAAAAGTACACACTGCACGGGACCGGGACCGGGACGAGATGTGTGCCACTTGTGCCGCATCCGTTCGGGCTGTTTGCATTGGCGCACTTACCTTTGCACTACAGCGAAAATGAGCACAGTTACTTCCCATTTTGTGAAAAGGCTTTAGAATCCATTCATTCCCTCGTATCTCCTCCCGGTTTATTCAGACATCCACAGTGTGTTTCAGCAGGGACAGTAATCCAGTTTTCCATCCCGGGGAGAGCGCTTGCGAGCTTCGTTACATCTTTTCCACAATCCCCACAAAACTATGCCAGGCTTCTTTCAGCGCGTTTTTTTTCTTCCTCTGCCCCCTCTTCTTTCCCCTCTCTCTCTCTCTCTGTCACTCTCTCTCTCTCTCTCTTTCTCTCTCCCTGTCTGAGGTTGCCTGGTTACCTCTTTCTGTAGGCTGGTTCAGACCGCCGGCCGGCAGCCAATCACAAGGCCGGGTTCAGCTTAACCCCTCCGCTACTGAACTGTCCTGATTTCCAGCTTTCAAGGAGTGTGGGAGTGGAGGGGGGTGAGGAGAAGAAAAGCACTGGGTGATGGTGGGGGATTTAGAAAATGTATATTAACCAAATTATAACAGGCAAGAAGATATGTGTGTGTGAAAGAAAGAAAAAGAAAGAGGGTGTGATGGGGGAATTTGGGTTTGAAATTAAAAGTTGTGGGTGAAACAATCATCAGACTTGTGCTTCACCGGTGAGAAAAGTGTTTGCTGTTGTTAAAGGATGCCTGTACTGTCAAAAGTTCAGTCATCACACACTTTTTCTCCACGCACGTATATAGTAATGCTGATAAAAAAAACACACACTCACTGAGTCATGAATGCACGCAAGCAGTTGTCGTGCTGCAGCCTTGAATCAGTCGTTCAGCATATAATATTGATTGGTTAACCACCTGCACTTAAGTAATGCAGGATGAATTGCGTGTGTGAGTCATGGACTTGGCAAACTCACCACTTTCTCTAAGAGTGGGAGCACATTAACTGTAAGAAAAGTTTTTTTAAAGAAAGAAAAAAGACTTTATTTAGGCCAAAGGACAGAAAATGCAACTTTCCTAATGCTATATTAGAGTAAAAGTCACAGAAGGAAACTTCTCTATAAGAGGATAAGGTAACATCATAGCATCTTGCCGTTTCATGCCTTTCCTCTATACTTCGGTAAGCTTTCACCTTGTGCAGCTTGCCCCCTTTAATCCACACCTCCTTTCACTTTTCTGCATTTGGACATCCTCCTCTTCCTTTCCCCTTCACTTCCTCACCTCAGATCATCCTCTCCACGTGTGGTCTGCTGCTGTCAGAGGTTCGGGAGCCGCAGTGTGGACACGGTTCCTCTGATCTCTGCAAAGACTGAAAGACGCTCAGCACTCTTTCAACTAAAACCTCTTCTTCCACATTCAAGCAACGACGTAGGGGTGCTTTCAAAAGTTGGTAGAGACAGTTTTGTGGGGTGGGATGGGTCAAGGAGGCTTGTAAATCAGACATTATAATATATTTTTGCAAATAATATAGAAAACAACCACACAGTCTTGTCGAGCAAACTTGTTTCCAAACGCAATGCAGCGTTATAAAGCAACACACCGCACTGGCCAATTAAATAAGTTAAAACACCTAATTCTTGGACATGGCGGGATATTATTACCTGGTCATCCTTGAGCATTTAATGTAAATCCTCAAAATGATACACAGCTGAGCAGTGTGTCTGAAAAAACCTTCAAACCTTCAATACCCTACTCAAACATGCTTTGGTGGATTATATTCAGTGTTGGGTACTTTTAAAACACATTCTACTTCAGATTACAGAATACATGTCCTAAAATATTATTTGTGATGTATTCCATAGATTACTTGTATTTCAAATACTTTGGATTACTTTTGGTATACTTTAAATTCGTCTTCATGAGCTCATTTGTCTTCAAAACACATTCCTGACAGTGTCAAGAGGCCTGTTCCACAAAGCAGGTTTGCCAAATAAATGCGGCTTATTGTAGTTAATCTCACTTATTTTCAGTTGATTCAGTTCCATAAAGCAAATTCAACATAATTCAATACATAACATAAAACTGAGTTTCTGTAACACTGACCTGACGGGAAAAAGATGATTTCACTTGACTTTCTGCCATATTATGTGACTTTATTAACCACCATTTATAGAAAATCAATAAATAATAAATAGATTATACAATGATAAATTATAAGATATAGATTTGCATATGTATTTAATCATATGTTATGTTATCAAACATCTAAGTTAACCAATACAGTGATAATAGCTAAATAAATACAAAAAATACAGATGCACATAAGTTATTTTGACCATAAATGTAATGTCAAAATCCATAGGCCTATGTCTCTGTCCTCTACTTTCCCAACAGAAAACCATGTTAAAAATGTATAGGATAATAGCCTATATAAAACAAATTGAAAAAAGTAGCTGTGTTTAGCTGTGCACTCTCACTGCACAAATTGTTGCAAAACAACAAAAGCAAACTAGAAAGGCAGAGAGTGCAGATCTCCAACAAGGCCATGACCTACCTCGCGATGTTAACACAACTGACAAAAATACTATTTTTTCCGTAATCTTGGTGACAAACAAACCAACAAATCATATAAATATGTATTGGCATGTATTCTGTTACTCACTAACCCTGATTTGATTACATAATTGCACCTGTACCTCAAGCAACATGCCCTCACCAACAAAAAACAAAATCCCTTGTAATTTTGCCTGAACTCCTGGTTACTATAAATCCATTTATTTGTCTCCATAATTGTTGGTTAGACTTGCTAGTTAAACAGCTACATAGCATATAATCTATACAATAGAGTCTGTACTCAAAGGTCCCTTTACTGTGGGAGGGACGTAACCTCCTATGTATTGAAACCTAATTCCTCCATCTCATCAACCTCTTTCCATAAACTTTCCCTCCTTTCGTTTTCAACCACACCACCTCGTCACTCTGCCCTCACTACTCTTTCATTCACTTTCTTCTCCATCCCAGCTCTATTTTCCTACGTAGGTATAACTGTAATTCACCTTGTCTATCTTTGCAGAGCCCTCCTGTCTATCTCCCTCCCACACTTCAGTATCTCTGCCCTTTTTGCCATATCTCCCTCCCTCACTCACTTCCCTCCTCTCTCCCACAGTCTCTGTCGGTCTGTCTCAGCTTGGCTGAACAGATAACTCCTGGATGCTCCTGTGGGCAAGCCAGCAGCTCGCTTTCTGTCTTTCCTCTCACTATATCACACAGCAGTCGCATAGAAACACACCTGACGAGATGTAATCGCACACACACACACACACACACACACACACACACACACACACACACACACACACACACACACACACACACACACACACACACACACGTCCCTTTCTACAGAAAGACTCTTTAGGGTAATCAATGGTAATCTCCACATGGATATGATACCTGGCGAGAGCGTGAAGGTCAGCTCCCTCTTAGAGTTCACACAATATTGTTTCACAGGATTAGTACCTTTAGTACACACATATGCAGAGAAAGGAACACAGCGATAGATAGAAAAGGAAAAAAAAAGATTAGGACAGACAGGGAGACAAGAGAGAGAGAAACAGAGAAAAGGGGAAAGAATAGAGATGTATGCGTATTATCAGCGAAAAGGGTCAAACTCGTTAAAGGCAACAAAGGCAGCTCTCTAATTGCCTGAGCACATGAGCTCGGCTCTGCTGGGCTACAGTAGTGGCTGTACAGTACGGTGGGATGGTCTCTGACAGTTCATCATTGGGCATACAGTACAGTAAGCCTGATTAAATCCTTAAGCCATGTACCATCATGTACCACGTTGACCAACAAACTTCAAAATGTACATACATTAGACTTATTGTAAAACCGATTAAAACATGTCCATATGGATGATGGAAACTCTGGATGGAAATAATCTCGACTTCATCTTTCATTAACATCATCTGTCATCAGAGCTCGACCCTGTGTCTCAACAGAGAAGACAAGCAGACAGGATCAAAGGGGATGAGATCTGGAGCACGTGGAATTTGTTTAAACTTTTTTTAAAAAGCTCCCAACTAATGTCTCAAAAGACAGCAGGTCATCAGAGAAAGAAGGCACAGTGCAGTGGCAGTAAAACATTTAAAATGCCTGAACCCAGCTGAGAGCTGCATCTAATAGACAAGGTATGGGTGTTCAAGCTGATGCCATGGCTTATGATAGGAATAATAAATAGAATGGTACTCAGAGAGTGCAGACCCCCGCTAAGGCCTATGGAGCATTCATGTGCTCCTGAGATGGTCCCATTTCCCCGAGTTAGGTAGTCATCCTTCCGACTTCAGTGTGTTCCTGAGCTTTAAGTTGTAATGCAGAAACAACATAGACACTTCAAAAAAAATATGTTGTATTTAATTGCTCAGCATGTTTCATGCTATTGCCAGTATAAGCGTGTGGCAGAATTGAATGGGTTCCTACTTGGCTCTGGCCTTGCTGACAGACAGACAAACAAATCTCCTAACAAGCACACAAACACACAAAGTGAGATTGAAGCATAACCACCTTGGTGGAGGCAATAATAATAGCATTTTTATAGCAGCCTTCAGGGATGTATATATATATATATATATATATATATAAACACACATATATATATATATATATAAACACACACATATATATATATATATATATGGAGGCAGACACAAACAAATAACACAAAACAGAAAATAATAGTGACAATGTTTGCCAGGGGTAATAGAATGAATAAATCCATAGGCCTTGGTGAATAGGTAGGTTTTAAGGCATTCAGGTGTCTATATATGCAGCGTTACAGATCTCTACAGGGAGAGAGTTCCAAAAGGTTGGGGGCTGCCACATCATAGTAACCAAGATTAATTAATCTTTTTATTGGATCCATATGTTGCAGTTAAATATGTAAATCCAGTAGCATTAAATCCTTTCAATACCACAACATATCAGGGTGGTGGCTCGTTCATGTTTTGCATACATAATGTAACATGCTGGTGTGCCATCACGTCTAGGTTCCCGGGGAAATGGCAATCCTTGCTTTAAGGGCTCATATTGTTTGGTCAACACTCACCAGGCTGAGGCGAGGTAGGTCAAATTATTACTGTTTTTTAAAAAAATGTACACATTGAACACAACTGAATCATTTGGAATATAAAACAACACTTTATCTTTTTTCAATGATGCTTTCCACTGTATGACATTTGTATGCCAAATCTCAGTGGAGAGAGAGATGGTCAGATAGACAGACAGACAGACAGATGAAAGAGAGGTCAAATAGAAATATATAGCATACATTAAATTTAAATTTGATTGATTGATTTTTTTTAGATGTGCCTTTTTTTTAGGTGTTTAAAATATGTTTAGAGTGCTGCCAGCCACCCATAGCAGTAAGTTACTTTGCTTTGGTGTCATTACTCCTGTCTGCTTCTCCAAACTGGCAGCGTGCAAACCGTCATCTACTGTAGATAACACACTTTCTATGGATCAGTACCTCATACAACGTCACTTCAAAACAGCCAAACTATCCCTTTAATTAGTACAGTACAGCTAAAAGCTGCAGGTTAAAGCTGCAGTCGGCAAGTCTGGCAGATCGAATTGACTAAGTCAAATCTCTTACACCCCTCCACCTCTATCACAGAGCTCCTCCGTGCCCTTAAATCGAGTGCTCGTCAAAGCACGTGTACCAGATTCCTGTGAATGTGCCCGTGTCTTCTCTCATCAATAAACAGCATGGAGTACATGCTACATGGAGGTAGGCAGGCTAACTTACTCATAGATAGCAAACTGCTAACGTTATTTAGCGTAGGTCTAGCTTGAGACATGTGCTTGTGATATTGTAACATGCGAGAGCGGGGAGGGGGGGATCTGTGGCGTGTGCGCGAACTGTGAACTGCACTGAGTGGACAGGCTGAAACGGGCGCTGTTGATTTTAACAAAACAAACAACAGGCTCCACATGCACGTAGTGCGTTTTTTTTTTTTTTTCTAAGACCGGATGATTTATGTTGTTCTATCGGAGCATAGTGTTGGCTTCAGGGAATATGATCAAACAAATGTTGCAAACAAGGACTTCAACATGAATTCTACTACTTAAAATATATATTTAATGATAGCAGTTCTGAAGTATTACTATTATTTACTAACAAATAATAATACTTGTTAACACATCTGGAGAGTAAACAACCGTTTTTGTGATATGGATTTAAATTTTTCAATGATTAAGACATGTACTTTTAAAATCAGTAAGGCACCAGAGTGCATAAAAAAAGAGTCTATCAAAATAGACCTTGTTCAGAAATACGGGCCCCCCTACGTATCCCAGGCTTGGCCCTGAATGACCTCAAGTATAGGATATGCCCCTACTCTTACTTTGATGAAGACATTATGTTGCCGAAAGGACATTGTATTAAAAGCTATACTATAACTGTGTGCTCAAAGTCTAAACCACCCATACTTTATTAAAATATTGCATACTGTGGTCACATGACGTTGTAATCAAATTTTAGTTGACGCATGTAAATGGCACAGTCTCCTCTGAAAAAGGCGTCAATATGTCTGGAGGTGAATTTATTAAACACATCTAGTGGAATGAGATTAGCTTTGACCCACATGCACAAGACGTACACAGTGACCTGTCTCATCCCCCATACTGCTAATTTAGATTTTGTGGATGTGTGAGTGCATCGCACAGAGTGAATGAATGAGAGAGAGAGGGAAGGAAGGCAGGGGCAGGTGTAAAAGGGCTATAAAGCTGGGATACCCCCTGCCAAAGACGAAATATCCCAGCGTAACTGTCACTATCAAAGCCTACAACTCTTCAATAAGTGTGCTGTAACAAGATATCAAGTGCCTGACAGATGTGAAGAGAGTACAAGAGCGGTACAAAATTGGCAATGAGGAGAGATGGTTTATGAGAAGAATATATTGAATCTGAGAACTTTGTATGCGCAGACACATGCAGAGGAGTTGTGACAATGTGACAGGTTATTCTTATTGTATTCTCATATGTAAATACAGTGAAAAAGAGACAGAAACACAAAGGGAGGCACTCCGGCGTATGATAACAACTTAAATCTAGGTGACAGGTTGACTTGTGTGACTGTGTGTAACTGGTTTAGGTAGAAGGGAGGTGGAGCTAGTGTGCATGTGTGCATATGTGTGTGTGTGTGTGTGTGTGTGTGTGTGTGTGTGTGTGTGTGTGTGTGTGTGTGTGTGTGTGTGTGTGTGTGTGTGTGTGTGTTTGTGTATGTTTGTTAACCCACAAAGGAGTTAGATATAAAAATGTGCTCTGTTGATATGTCAAACATGTTTATGTTTTCATCAGGATGTGTAACTTCGAGGGCTTTTGCCTTTGGGAGGATCCATCATATTTCATTAACACGTTTCATGCATATGCCAACAAGGGAACCTGCACACACACACACACACACACACGCACACGCACACGCACACACACACACACACACACACACACACACACACACACACACACACACACACACACACACACGATGTGTGAGTGTCACTTTGAGCCCTGCTGCCTGTCTTGACCCACTGTACTTTATCAGTCAAGATTATCATTCAACACGACACTGGTTGGCCCAGTAATGGTCCTCACATGCTTAGGTGTTACTGTGTTTTAGAGCTGAGAATATTCCGTTAAAACAGATGGTGCTTAGCCCCCCCAGTTCTATGTGAAGTTTGCTGGAAGGGATATACATTAATATAACGCCAGTGGCCCGGTGTGTTTTTTTGTGGAGTGAAAACTGCACTCACTGCACCAGACTCTGTTACCTAGTTGCTAAATGAGTGATGGTTCATCCACTCACTCTTTCAAAAGCGTAGGAAACCATACTGCTAACTGCTGAGTTAGTTAGTTAGCTTGCTTTTCACTGTAATTTCAACACCAGTTAAGTAGTGGTGGCAGGGTGCATTCGCCAGCTGTGGTCTGATGAACTATTTCAAAAACTCACCAAATTGATAGGTTTTAGACAAAATTTAGGTCTGTTTTATCCTCATTCCATACATAAATTACCATCAGTGATAGTTGATTGATCTGATTTATTGACCTCAGTATGCCTTCCTCTAATTTAGCACTTACTGCCTACACATTGTGGCCACTTATGGGTTACAACATTTGCATCTCCAATTTAACCCTTGTCAATCACTCTCAATCTAAAAAACAACTGTATCACACATGTGACTGCAGCAATGTTTTTCCAATAAGTATTTTAAAGATGACTTAAGATGTGATAGTTTGATAATACTGTGACGATGTATTGATCCTGTTTCAGGGGTTCTTGCAGGCTGTACTCAAAGAAAGTTCTGGTGTGACACAAATGTGTTTGACAAAGAGAGACAAGTGTTAGTTTACAAAAAAGATATCTAACAATTATATAAATACATTAATGGAAAGTTATTCTCTATTAGTATTTTGTGAATGCATACATGTTTCATAATAGGAAAATAATTTGCAGAAGTAATTAAAGGAGGTTATTAGGAGAAAATAATGAACAGGGTCTTAGTGGAGGTGACAGGAGGCAGTGGTGATAAAATTAGCAACAACATTAGCAAATGTTGATTTTTTCCAAGAAAGAAATTGGAAACAAAGCTCTGATTTTCTTCTCCCTTTTGTTTTTCTATGAGAGGTTTGTAGCTGTGCTTTATTTATGTATCTATTTTGTACTTTGCGGTAGCTGGTGCAGTTACAAGAGGAAAACAAGCTAGCAACGAGGTGGAATAATCTACAGCTTGATTAAACAGTGAGTGCAGTAAGAAGGATGCAATTTTAACGCTCCACATCATTGAAGAGATAAAAAACTGCATCAGACCAAACAAAATCCATATGTGAGAAGACTGTCACTTTCCTCAAATAAATAAAGTAAACCACTATAAATGCTATATTTACATCACATTTTCGACACGACTAAAGAATGGGCGCAAACAGCTCAATGCCCCCAACTCCTAATAGTTGCATAACAGCAGTGAGTGAAAACACATTAATTTGCAGTTTCTCTTTGTGCTTAATTTTGGTGACGAGTTGAGAACTGTGAGGCATTTTCAAAAGCTAAAACACCAAGTTGATCCTTGTGGAGAACAATTGCCCTGTGTCGCCTTGAAGAGAGTTTCTCAAGAACACCAACATAGACAAAATGTTAGATAATCATGAGATTCATCAAAGGATGCAACAATGGATTGAGAGACCTGTTATATAACTAAAGTCAGGTATTACCTTACCTTGTACATGAATACAACCATATAACTTATTATTATTACTTGTGTAAATCTACCATATCAGGGCCATTTACCCATCCTCCTCACCCTAACCACTATCAATTTCAAAGATGTGAAAAAAGACCTGATTAGACATTATGTCACACCAAACATGTGCCTCTCAAACAGCTACTTCCACATCTACATACCCTAAATCACCTGTTCACACTGCACGTTAAGCCCTAGAGAGAAATTCTTACTGCAGACAGCCAGTACATGTATACTTATCTATGAAGAAGGCACCAAGTGTATAAATATCAAATACAAAAATCATACATCAGTGTGAATTGAGTTGATAAGAGAATCTGCTGTAACACTATATTCCTCCTGAATAACCTCTGCTCAACTGGACTGAAGAGTTATGATACTGACTCTGCTCAACCTCTGGTAAACTCTGTGAATCACTCAGCGAGAGGGGTTAGGGGAGGAAAAGTGTCTGTGTGTGTGTATGTTGGTGGGGGGAGTGTCTGTGAGGAAAAACGGGAAAAGAGGGCACGGGAGGTGGAACAAGTCAAGCTGACACAGTTTCAGCTTATTCTCAAAATTGTAAATAATGCAAGATGGGCTGTTTCTCATGGATGTTGTCTTCATTCATTTTTAACTGGTTCAATTTCACAGTAGTACTCCAGCTTTCCTTCTCTTTCTCTGTGTGTGCCAGCCGGCATGTTTGGATACCGTATGTGTGCGAGTGCAGGCAGTGCCTTCAACTTTTAGTTGAGGTCACAGAAAAACAGGCAGTTTAATAGCTCACTTCTAATTGTTTTTTAATTGGTGGAGTTAAAGCTTCAAAAATCCACTTCAAAACAGATATTGGTATTGACCTGCTCTCTCTCTCTCTCTCCCTGCTTCCCTCTCTCCCTCTTTTTCTCATGATGCTTCTTTGGCAATGATTCTGGAAAAAAGTCAACTGACTTTATGGATCCATATAAAAACTAACTTAAGGTTTTACATTCCAAAGAATACTTAACTTGATTGCTTTGATAACAGCTACCTGAAAAGCCCACAGCCTCATAAAATATCCCCAATTACTGTCACAGCTCTGTGGGACGTGTCCCTTGGTGACTCTGCCAAGACACTCTTGACTCTCTTGTTTATCACATTTTCATGTTTACAAATCTAGAATGAGCAGTATCACAGAATAAAACGTATTACACTGGTTTTCTCTTTAAGGCCTTGCAGTAGACAGTCCAAATACAAGGCTGAAAGCAAGGACACAGCAGGAGTGTTTTCTGAGGCTTGACAATACAGCTAACTGCATTACATTAGTTCATTAGGTCAGACACACTGTTGATGAAACCCTCTAACCTCCACCTCAGCCTTAACTCTCAGCGTGTGTGTGTGTGTGTGTGTGTGTGTGTGTGTGTGTGTGTGTGTGTGTGTGTGTGTGTGTGTGTGTGTGTGTGTGCGCGTGTGTGTGTGTGTGTGTGTGTGTGTGTGTGTGTGTGTGTTTGAGAGTGAAAGTGTGTTTCTGTGCCTCTGTGTCTATGTGAGTGAGGGCTGCCCGGGGCTCATTGCTCATCTCAGTGGGTATAAATAGAAAAATAGAGAGCGAGGAATATAAGAGCATCATAGTGTGTCTGTGGGGTGTCTGTGGGATGGAGAGGCTGCTCAGAGCTAAAGAAAAACATCAGATCTGTTACCAGGTGCATGAGCTGCAGGATTCAAAGCTAAACAAATGTTGAGTGTAATAGCAGGTTTGGTTTGTTGAATTGAAACCGTATCAGATGAAAAGGCACACATTTAAAATACATGAAATCTCAGTGCTTCACAGTAAGGTAAAACATGAATAATATGGTTTAAATTTACAGTGCTACTGACTTTTAAAAGCAGTGGTCGATAAACATTTTTTGGCAAACTGAACCTCTGTGGTGTTTGTACTGTTGTGTGTTGTTTTTTTCATTTTCAACAGGTTCAAAACAACAAACTTGGAGCAGCATTCGCAGCACTCATCCATTGTTGCTGTGTGTTGCCTCAGCACCCCCGGTTTGTTTTGCCAATGTTTCACTGTGCATTCACTTAGGTGTTTGTGTGATTAATGTGATGTGTGGAGATGATTGCTGCGTATCTCATGTGAGTTTCTATTCTGATCCATTCTTTTTGCCGTGGCACCATTTGCTAGTGTATTGTCAAAATCTCTCCCTCGTTCTCCATTTCATCACTCCCTTCATCACCCTTGCATCTTTAAAATGTGACGCACTGCTGTGGGATTGTTGGCATACCATCAACACTGTTGTATTCATTTTACTGTGTGCAATTTTTCATAGCACAGGGCTCATCAATAAGGATGGCCCAGGGCAAGTAAGATGCCAAGTTGGTCTAGTAAATCTAGTAGGCAAATGTTAAAACATTATTATTCTTTTTTTTTTACCCATTGACTTTTCCACAGCTCATGATGGAAGTAGCTAAGGAGTCTTTATTGAGAGTTGCACATTCAAATTACTGATTTGGCACTTGCGAGTAAATGGTGGCAGGTGAAGACAAAGAGCTGAAGCATAAGAAAGCATTTCAGTCATCTTGGAAACAGAAGTCTAGTTGGGTGGCGTTTTTGGGTGAAACTCCAACTATCATAGCACAGCTTGCTGCAAGTTTCAGAGCAAGGCAGATAAAACAGGATTGTTTTTCAAAGTTCTCCCGGAAAACTTCGCAAATAACTATTTGTATGGGGGCAAGTAAAAAAAAAAAATTGATATTGAATTCTGAGGAATTACATATCGGACAGAATTTACACTTAGATGCAAAAATAAAATGGTGTAGGGTAATATGGTAGACTTTATAGTGAATAGGTGAGTGATTTCAGACACAGCCATGGATTTAGATTAACGGCAGCTGAACAAAAGGTAGAACTGGAAGAACAGAGATCAGATCGTGATGTGATGACAGGGCAGCATAATTCCAAATATGGTGTTTTTGATGCACACAAACATGTGCATGAACATGCTATGAAAAGTAAATACGTACCTGGACGTCACCACACCTGGTGTCCATATCACTGCTCCTCATAGACAGAAATTGCACCTAGAGGAGAGAGTTTGGGAGAAACAGGGAGGGGGAGGGGGAGAGGCGTATCATTAAGAAAAAGCACTTGTCAGGTAGCCCATTAGAGTACTATTACAATACCAATCTCTGCTCCCCATCTTTCCCTCTCACAGTGTGTGTGTATGTGTGTGTAATTCTCTTTGTGTGCCTCTAGTCACCAGTGGGGAGATGAGATCATTACCTGTGACTGCGGGGCTAATGTCACACTCAGCCTCAAAACACAACACACACACACACACACACACACGCGCGCGCACACGCACACACACACACACACACATATATGCACACACATTCAGACTAAAGAGGCTAATGTGACAAAACTGCAGTGACCGCGGGGCTTGTCTCCATTTGGATAAGGCAGCCTGTTTTACAACCTGCTTCCAACATCGGCAGACAGGAGAAACAAGAGGATAGAGAGAAGAGGGAGAAATGACAGAAGGATGAATAAAGGGCCATCTAATTGGAGACATGGTGGGAACGACCAGCCATCTCGCTTTTTCTGATGGGGGGAAAGAAGCGGAGGTGTACTGTATGGAGAAAAACGTACAGCTGTAGACATAATGTATGGCTCAGAATAAGCTCATTAGCAGTGTTGGGACTGTGAATGACAGATAAGGGGAGAAGTAAAGGAGGATGGGAGGAGCGGAAATGGGTCAGAAGGTGGAGATGGCTGGCCTGGCCACTAATTAACTTCTCCATCAGCCCTATGGCTCTTATTTTACCTTTACACAACTCCAACACCATGACACAGACTGCAGTGTGTGTGTAAAGGCAAGAACTCTGTCACGACTTAAGCAAAACATAGATTTGGTGTCATTTGGAGAAGTTGTGACGGCTGCTTTATACTCCGAACTGAAGTGAACAGAACTGGAGGGAGGGTATCTTTATTGTAATATAATGGAAGCTTATATGGAGTCTCCATTGCTTTGTGAATCTGGTCATTTATTGAAATACACACCATTAAAACACCATGACCTCATTGCAGGCTTATTAAAGGCTCCAATTAGGAACAATAATAACATTTCAAAGCCTTGTATTATCATGTGATATGCGTCTACTCTCGCTCTCTCCTTTCTTTTTCCTCGTTAATAATGTGTTCACTTCATGCCGCCTGTTTCCAGAGAGTGTAATGTATATCCTGCAGACACAATGTACTTACTCATTGTTGTGTTTCATAAATGAACACATTTGAATTCTCGTTCCATACAGCATGAAAATAAAGCATGAATTGCTCACTTTGTTTGTCAAACTGTCAGCACAAATTGAAACCAGGAAGACAATCTCATGTCACTCACTAATTCTCTCCCTCCCTCTATCTCGTCTCCTGCTTTCTCTTGTTAGCTGATTAGGGGCATTTACTCTTTATTATCCTTTTATTACTCGTTAGATTTAGCCACAATCTCAGTCGGCCAATCACATTTTTGCTGTCTACATTTAAATTTGTTCTCCTGTCGTTGCTGTCAGCTGTCATTTCAGCACGAATCGTTGCAAAGTTCACCTCCAGTTCATCGATTCTAGCACTCAGGTCTGAGCTCAACAGAGGCCTGATCTTCTTCGGGGAGGGGGGGGGGATCCTCCACTACTCACAGCTTCTCTATCTCTAACGGTGGGGTGTAATGGACAAAGACTCTCCTCATTATCGTCTTTATTGTGCCTGTGTCAATAAATAATTGTTCAAATGAGTTCCCTTCTGATTAAAAAACACATGGTAATGCTGTGGCTGTACTTCCCCTCCGAGTCGTCCCCTTCTCCAGTCATCATCTCAAGTTCTCTCCGTTTAATTCTCTCTTTTAATCTATTTTGTTTCCAGTTTTGATTTCTTAAGTGTCACATTAGCATTACTGGTAAGCACAAACACTACAATTTTTAAAATGTGCGATTTCACCCCTCTCTTTCACACTGACTCTCTCGCTCTTACCCTCTGTCTCACCTCACAAACACGTGCACCCACTATGTGTCGCTCTCAACACCATGTTGCAATCATGTGAAAAGGCGTAGGAAAATTAAATATTAACTGCAAATTCATTCCAGGCAAGCAGAATATGAAATGAATAAATCATGGCGTACAAGGCTGTCTAGATTCTTATCCTTTATGCTTAGCTGCTTTCATGTACTGTGAGGATGGTTCACAGGAAATTAACAGTGGCCAATGAGAGGGAAGTGTGTGTGTGTGCACTATAATTGAGTATATATACTATACAGCCGTTTAACTCCTGAAATGGACATTGACCGAAGTTGCCCTTTTAACAGATGTAGTACACAACCGGAGATTGTCCGTGTCAGATGTGTTCTCCTCTACTGGAAATACTCTGGATGGTTTAGTCGAGGGTTTGGACCTTGGTAGAGTGTGCAGCAGGCAGGAGATGAGCCCTTTCTTAATTTGGTCTTAAAAAAAAGTCTCTTTTCGTTACTTGAATATGTCCGACAATTTTATTCCCGAAACTCGTCATCACTACGGTTGGATATTTTTGTTTAAACAACCCTTCTTCTCAGCCCTTGAATATCGGTTTTCTGGTTTTCGCACCAGAAGCATGATAGAAACACCATCAACACGTCCACTCAATTGTCCCCTCCACTCTGGGGACAAAGAAATGCTCTATTCAGGACATTTGCGTCAAGATAAATTCGGGTTGCAGTGATTGTGCTTATGTGTGTGAGTGTAGTGATCTGCCAATTTTGAAACCAGTCACCATGCCATATTATACCACTCAATGATATCACAAACCTTTCTATGACAATACATTTATTTAAAGCTGCACTCAACCATCGTGTAGTGTCATCACAGTAACTACTAGTCCTTGGTATTTGCTGAGTCAGTGAAAACAGCTGGGTACTAGGAGCTTTCTAACGCCTGAGAAAATGGGTGATTTCAGCCTGGGCTTCGAGAATACACGTTCATAACAAAAAGCCTGCAACGAGGGCCTGACAAAAGATGCTACACAGTTGCGTTATGTGAAGTGAAGGATCATGAATTTTAAGAAATTGACCCACATTATAGGGACAAGAAGTCAGGATACTTCAGCCTCTGCTGATTCAATTTTGAACAGAACTTTTTAGTTTCATCTAAACTTTATGAATTTCAGTGTATCTTTGTCAAAAAATATTATTCACTGCACCAATATTATAAAATCAAGGCATATTGCGGAGTGACAGTGAGGGGTTAAGAGAAACTTAATGAGTCTTTTCCCGAAGACACATTTTAGGACCAGCACTACTTTGCTTTAGGAATGATTCTCTTTTAACCATCTCTCTCTCTCTCTCTCTCTCTCTCATTCTCTCTTTATCTCTTTGCCACGTCTATCTCTCACGCTTGATGGCCCCCCTGCATGCTCCTAATAACCCATGATGAGTCCTCTACACTTGAGCACCCTCCCATCAGGCACCCGCATAGTCTCAAACACACACACACACACACACACACACACACACACACACACACACACACACACACACACACACACACACACACACACACACACACACGCATTTATGGACACACACTCTACCCCTCTGTGTTGGACATAGAGGGGTGTGGATGATGACAGTCATCAGCAGGGCAATTACTGGGCCCGTCCCAAGGTTACATTACAACGGAGAGAAGAAGCACAAAGACCTCTTTAGCCAGTATGGTTGGACCCTAATGCTATAATTAGCCTAGCCTGCTGTTCCCCACTTGGACCCAAAAACCTGAAAGCACAGCCAGTGATGATGTGGGGAAGGAGGGAGACCAGCGAGAGATAAAGTGGAGAAAGAAGTGGAAAATGAGTACAGGAAACACATTATTTGAAGCTAAGATAAGGAGGCTGAAAATAGTAAAGAGATGAATACACAGCAGCTCTGGAGTAATAACTAGCCCAAATCTTGCTCTGTTTTACACTAAGAGAGATGGAGAGAGTACCAGAGCCAAGTAAGCCCGGAGAGAGTAATGGAGGTAAGACAGAACTGAGAGGGAAGCATAAAGGAGAGGTGGATGAAGGGAGGGAAAGGAGAGTGGTGTAGACACAGGACCATGCTCGCAGCATACTGATGCCGCTGTAAAGACATGCAGTCAGCGTGGCCTCGGCGAAGCAACCAAGCATGTGCTGCAGAGGGCTGGGCTGCCTCATAACAGTGGAACAGTTTCATGTGTGCCTGTATGCTCGCTTATGGTGTGAAAATAACACAACAGGGGAAATATGGTGTTATAGAAGAGCATGCACTTTATGTGAGTACATGTGTTTCTGTGCTTGTATTGGTGCACTTGTGCGTTTGTATGTTCATTCTGTGCTGCAGTGGGCGGCAGGGTTGCTCATTATGCAGTGTGTGTCTCCTCCCGCAAAGCCTCTGTTATCACAACACAGAGCCCCAGCAGCTCCTGTGCTAGCTCTTTTACTATACCTTAGTCCCATGGGAGCTCCTATAGCATATTCTACTCCTCAAGGACAGTATACTGGAGCTCCAACAGAAACACAGACCAACGCCACCTACAAACAAACCAGCTCAACTCATGATCAACAAGGGAGAACAGAAAGTAAATCTTTGTTTCTGAATTTCCTGAATTAAGTAGTAAGTTCCATTTTGCCACATAATAACGATTTGTATGTATGTATGAATCATAATGTTGAAGTGTCAGTTTCAATTTGAATTACATTTGAAATTCTATGTGAAACAACAGGACAATCAGGTTTTATAACTGCTCCGCACTGTGAAGTATAGCCAGCAGGCTGTCTGTATAATCTCTTTCTTTTGCTGCTCTATTTGACTCTGTCCAGGACACCACAGGAGGCCTGCTCTCCCTTTGTGTCTCTCAGAAAGAGATCCAGAAATGGATTACATTCATTAGCAGAGATGAGAACAGCTTGCAGGGGGTACAAAAGTGTATTTTTCTGTGTTTCTAAATGTGTGCCACGTTTTGAAAAATAGACGGAGAAAAAGGGGAAAGCGAAAAAAAAGAAACGTTCTGCAATGTTCTCCATCTTTAATGAAAGAGAATGAAAGAAGCTGTCGCTTTCTGTCTCCCACTGCTCCACCACAACCTGATTACTGTCTGATGATGATGGCACTACTTCCTGACATCTAATTGAAATAATTGTGTGTAATCACTTTAAAACACTGGCAGGAGACATGCGAGCGATGAAAAGTAGTTAAAAAAGGCAACGGCATTTTAATTGAATCTTTCCAGATGCATCTGATTCCATCAAACAAGTCTAAACCCATCAGGAGACAGACAGAGACACAGCAGTGGCTCAGTTCAATTGAGAGATGAATAGTGGGGTAATGGGTTTAGGAGCTGTGAAAGAGAGAAGGGTTTAGGTGGATATGCTCCAGCCATTCTCTCATACTCACACACTTTATCCCACATAATCTGACAGAAATCTTCAGAGTAACACAGCATCCAGGTTGACGTTCCCAGAAACGGATCTTTAATACAATGTTTCAAATAAACAACCCAACCGAGGATTCTGTACCATGATTGCTGATGCTCTAAAAAAAAAAAAAACAGCTTTTCTGGTTCGGCAGCACAGTAGCCCACTGCTTGTGATCGCTGGGCAGAGACACCTGGCTGGTTTTGTTGGGATGTATTTTTAACTAAAATCATCTATCTGGACAATGCACGACTGCCGCTGTTTCATGGGTCTGTGCACCACAGGGCTACTCTGTGGGTTTCTGAAGGCCCATATCACACAGAGAGGCCAGGCCGGGGAGAGCCTGTCCACAGCCATTTCCCTACTCTTTAATCTCAGCGGCCGACTGGAGAGAGCAGCGCTGCACATTCCATTAATGTAAAGTGGGGCTTGAAGGCCCGTAATTTATTGGCTCTGCAGACTCGCCTCCCCTCATCTCACTCATACTGGCTCCCGGCCACCAAATACTCCCCCTGATACCTGCCGACATGCAGCACCCTGCGCTCAGCGTTTTACGCTGTTTTGCTTTCTTTCTCCCTTTACCTCTCCTTCTCTCCCTGTCTACTCTCTCTTCACACCTTTGGCCCCGATATCTCTCTCAATAGCTCTCTAGCTTTACATATCATGCATACATACAGCTATTTCCTCTGCAGAACCTTTCTAAAGTCAGATTAATCATAGTATTTCATCCTAGCTGCTCCACAAGACTCTGATATAAAAGGAGCCAAAGCCCAGCTCATAAGCCTCTGCATTGCTGATTTAAAGGATAGTTTAATTACTACCAAAATGACACACTAACAGAGACAACTGCAGGAGAACAGACAAATCCCCTGCTGAGAGAGATGAAGTGCAAAAGAGAAAGAAGTGTGTGTGAAAGACAGAAAAAGAGAGGCGGCAGTAGCTCAGTCCATAGGTGACTCGCCTGTTCGAGTCCATGTGTGAACCATGAATGGTGCGTTGACTAATGGCTGGAGAGGTGCCAATTCATCTCCTGGGCACTGCCGAGGTGCTGTTGAGCAAGGCATCGAACACCCAACTGCTCGGGGGGCTGGTCCATTGGCTGCCCCCTCGCTCTGACATCTCTCCATTAATTGCATGTATATAGGTCCTGTTTGTGCATGTGTGTAATTCGGGCCTGTGTGTTTGTGACATGAATAATAACAGAACGAAAAAATGGGATGAATAAAAGTAATTCTTCTTCTTCTTCTTCTTCTTCCTCCTTGTCTCAGTCTGGACTTACTGGTATGATCTGTGCTGCGAGAGAAAAGGTGCCCCAAAGCTGGAATTTCTTGCTTGTAAGCTTTTTGTTTGCTCAGTTATTTACATTACTAATTTCAGGTGAAACAGGACAGCTTTGGTCAGTCCTTCAGGTTTTTGTTTTGTCATCAGGAGTTAAGTAAGATTCTGAACATGTTCTTAAATGGATCCTCACCCCCGTCTAGACTGCAAGCTTTTTTCATTGCTCAATGCTCAGATCAGATGGAACCGGTTTAGACAGTCGAATCAGTGTTGCGCGAATGTTTTCGGTGTCCAAGTGTACCGCTGACGTGACATCTGTGATCTAGACTAGAGGTTATGATACACACTAAAAAAAATGTGTGAGGTATTTACAGTTAGTAAAGTCAGCACATGACTGGGGCATCCTTGTGTTTTATGAGAAAACATATAAAAATGGTTTGAGCTTTGTATTAAAGATCTATTTATTTCTATAAACATGCAGACCTGAAGCATTGCAGAAGCAGAGCTACTGTTATTTATACGAACAAAACACACCAACTCCAGTCAGTTAAACTCCTCTCCGAGACAAACAGCCTCTACTGGTAAAATAGTGACAGACTTTAGGTCTGTACTGTACTTTTAGTGTTCTTCTACTGTAGTTCATATTTTGTATTTTATATTGTATTTTATTTTTTGTACTTCTGATTGTTTTATACCGCTGCTACGATGACCTAATTTCCCCTCGGGGATAAATAAAGTGATCTATCTATCTATCTTAAGAGACAGCCGGATCTAATCTACAGTAAAAACTTCAGATGATGCAAGCAACAGACTGACCAGCACATGGGCTCAGGATAATGTCTACATTACACAAGCAGCATTATGTCAAAGACAGCCAATACACCACTTTCCCTGTAATGAACTTTATGTTCCAGGACCTCCCTCACACATCTGTGCAGACCTGCTGTTTCAGGGGCACAGGACCCGGCGTTAAATTGACTATACACTGTAATTGTTTTTTGTTTTTTTCTTATTTAAAGTCACTGTGTGGTATGTGTTGTGTGAGTGCAAAATGTCTCCTGTGTTTATTGTAGTACTTTATAATTACGATGTAATTTGGGAAATGTACAATCTAATTAAAGAGCCAACTTTTATGTATGAAGAAAATCTATTTATTGATACACAAGTTAAAAAACCTCTGTGGGCTAGATAATGAAGGCAATTCAGCTATGCTATTAGTAGAATTATGTTTGTTTGATTTGCTTCATTAGTTTGATCACTTCATTTATTAACAGTGGCTGTAGTAATTTGATCATAATTAGGTTTACCTACGTCATGCTTGGTATCATTTACTGGCCTAAATTCAAACTTAGCAAACTGTCATCAGTAGAACTATGTGTCGTGTGAAGTTATGATTCAAGTGTGATTTGAGTCTGATGCCTCCACTGAATACCTCCTGGAATCTGCTCCTTCGGTCCACACATGCAATTATTGACCAGCACATCCCCAACTCACATTTACTGCACAACTAATAACTGCAATTTCATTTGCCCAATTCAGTTTCTCATTGCACGCTCGCCTCAAGAATAGTCGATCAATAGTCCTTATCCAAATCCCCACTCTTTGTTTTCTATACAAAGTGTAATTTCCCATTCATACTCAATGTATCAGTTTGTGTCATGTATTGTGTCTTTGTTTAGTTGTAGTTCAGTTAGAAATTAATGTGTCTTGTTTGTAGGGCTGTATGGAATATTTCGAAGCTACAAAGCTTCATTGATAACTTTGACATTCAAATTCTAACCCAACATTCAAATGCTGCACATGAGGTTTAAACATTTCTGCACAGTTGCAGATAATATTTCTGCTGTAGCATAGTGTTGATAAGAACCTAAACACTGTGTCCTAACTGAATGTGACGCAAGTGAGCATTGGATGAGGAACCGTTGACTCTCAACGTTTAAGTGAGGAGTTATACGATACCTCCTCATTTCACTACAGGGAGGGAGGTCGCCATGGAGCTCAATGACCGTTGCTAATAACAACCCTACTTACTGTTGACTATATTGTATCTGATATAGTAAATTTCCAATATAAAACATGTGTTTTCTGTTTGAAATGTCCAAGTACTCGCCCATCTTTTACGTGGTTACATCTTCTGTCTGATCTTAGGGGCACAGCTGATAGGTTGGCTACATGGTTTGTTTGAACATTGTTTTAAGGGTGATGACATCATAAAATATAAAAACAGACATCCAAAGCTTAATTTGAAACTCTCAATAGAAGCTTCAAATGTAAACCAATGACATTCGGTACAGCCCATCCTGCTTGCTTAATCATATTTTGGTTATCAAATTTAAGATCGGTTTAATTTCTAAAATTTCCCCAGTCATGATTTGGGTCTGGTTCACACAGATTTCCTTGATATCTATACAATTTACATGCATGGATAAACTAGAGACCATCTTGAGATGGGATTACACCAGCTGCAATGTCAAATCCGGCCAGGTCATCTTTCAATTCAACCTTCATTTTGATCTAAACTACATACCTGTAAAGTTTCGTAGTTGCTCCTTTCCTATTTGCATATTATCATGGTGACTGGATTTTTTAAATCCAGCTCACCTGTTTATATTATCATCATTAAAGTTCTGCATTATTTAGGGTGGGGCCCCTTTCAGTGGCAGGTGGCTGCCCTCACAGGAGGCTAATGTTGGCTGCTAGCTGCCCGTCTACTCTGCTACAGACTCACCCTACTAACATCTCAACTCTCGGCCATGTTTGTGGTGTCATGAATACTAAACTGACTCTGGGCCTTTTGGGACCTAAATTGTTCATTGGACATGTATAAGGTACAGGGTTTCCCACAGAATTAGATTCTATTTGTAGTGGTAACTGACGGGGGCTGACTGAAGTGGTGTTGTATGGGGTACTTATCCATAGTCAGTGTATTACCCACTGTAGATGGCAGCCGGCACGCCCCCAGTTTGGAGAAGCAGACAGGAGTCATGACATAGAAGTGAAGCAACGTACTGCTGTGAACAGGGTCAGCAACTAAACATATTTTAGCTACCTAAAAAACGCCCACCTAAAAATCAATAATCAACATCAATAAAAGTTTAAGTGTACGTGTAAGTGTATTTAGTATAATTTCACCACTGAACCTTGCCGTCAGACAGCCCCATTTAAGTTTACTAAGGGAGAACTGAAGCAGTTTTATGCTCTCGTCAAACCGACCAGACTAAAGTGACAAAACAGTCATTTTACCTCACAGAGTACGATAGTTGCTGGTCTACTGCTGCCTTGATCGGTTCTTTGTTTGTGTTTGTGTTTTGAAAGGGTTATAAATTAACAAAATGACCAAACAAACTAACCAATCGAGGCAGCAGTAGGCCAGTGAGCAGTAGTTCTGTGAGGTTAAATCACTGTTTTGTCAATGGAGCCTGGTGGCTTTGACGAGAGCATAGATAACGGCCTAAGTTTCCCCCACATAATCAAGGCTGTCTGACGGCAAGGTAAAGCTGTAAAAATATTTGAAATATATTTAAACTGACAGATTTTTCTTTTAGGCAACCCTTTTATTTAAGTGGCTAAAATAGATTGCTGCTTCCCGGCAGCAGTACATTGGTCAGCTTCTGTTTCCGACACTTCTGTCGGTTTCTTCAAACTGGGGGTGTGCCGACTGCTATCTACTGTAGGCAATACACCGACCATGGATAATTACCTCATTTAACCCCATCTCAAAAAAATCAGAACTCTCCCTTTAATGATACAGTATCTATTTACAGCAACAATAAATCAGACATCTGTTCTTCTTCACGTTTCCATTGTTCGAAAGCATGTGAAAAAATTTCCAATCCGTCTCTAAACACCATAGTTTTGTAGACTCACTAAGTGGCAGTTAAATGAAAACTAAATTGAATACAGAGTTAGTGAGACTATCAAGTAAGCACGCAATGCAATATTTATGGGCTGATTAAACTGTGTACGCGGTCCGAGAGGAGCCGTGAATTGGCCAGTAGGCTGCCTCTTACTTATTCATACTAGGGGCTAGACGTCTCTCTGTAAATTATTTAAACCTTTCCTTTGTGTGTGTGTGAGTGTTTGAGAGCAGTGTGTGAGTGAATTATTAAGGTTATGTGTATACAACCACAGTAGGGATCCTCTTTAGAGAGGTCACTGGCCATGCTGTTGAAATAACATTATTATATCGCCACTTTGTGCTCCGTGTGCATGTGTGTGTAAATCCATCACTGAGAGGGATTTCCCGTTTAGTGAATCCTCTGGGACGTATTGTGGACAAAAAGGCCAAACTGATACTGAGATACACATTACATGATGCAGAGATGGAATGGGGAGAGAAAAGACAGAGAAAAGGAAAGGCGCAAGGAGAAAAAGGAAATGCATTTTATTCTAACACACAGTATTCCCTTTCCTTTATTTCCACCTCAGAGGGAAATGAGTGTATGAAGGTAATGCATGTCCTTTCATTGTGTGTACTGTCAGAACTGACTGTGGGGGTCCTGAGAGAGGTACCTGCGCATTTGACGGGTTAACATGTGAAATAGCTATGCTAATGGCTATGCTAATTGCGTTTCTGAACGCATGTTAGCACACTTTGAGCTATTTCACATCAAACAGCCATGGCCTAAGCTGTGAATAATGACCACTTCAAGTTCTGCAGGGATATGGAAGCACCTGGCCGCTGATAGACAGGGTTAGTGGGCAGTTTGGGGGGGGGGGGGGGGTGAGGAGAGAAGGTGGAGAGAGGAAAAGGAGGATGAGGAAGGGTGGATAGAAGGTATGACAGCTTTCTTCATAACTACTCACATCTGTCTCGCCACTCTCAGTCCCCGAGAAATATTCATCTGACAGCGGAGACAGAGAGAGAAGAGCAGCCTTACTCATGTCTACATACATATACATGTCTTGTGGCTGCATCACATCATGGGTGATGAGTCTACTGCCTGCTGCAGAATCACAGTCTCTTCAACCACAGATTTCTCCCCGTTTCTCACTTTTTAATAGTGGTACAAAGTGACGAGTCTAAAGAAGCCCTCACCCTTTGATTCTGAGGTGCTCACACATTCAGTGAAGCTGACATGGACATGGCTGAGAGGTGTTTCAGGTAGTTGAAGTTATTTTCTTTATTAAGCTCCTTTAGCTTCTTTTAAAGCTGCATTCTAACTGACAATAGCATTGTGTACACATTCATAACAATGAGACCATTGGGTTGTTGCAGCAAGCATTAAGATCTCTATCAAAAAACAAACAAACAAAGGGCAACCAGGCAGAAAAGTTGATCCCTGCACAGTTTCTGCAATCTGGCATCTAGCAACGCAATGCACTGGCCAATCAAATCCATAAAAGCATGCAAACCAGGCTGTAGCATGTACAGGATAGCAATATGCTGATGAGAAAATGATTGCTGCTATGATAACTTCCCACTTACACTACCACACAGCGTCATGTCCGATCATTTGGGTATTCTTACATGGGAACATGAAAAATACTGTGATTACTGTAATTTTTCAAATAAAAGCCAGGTCTCTAATAATGGCCGGGAGCATGGTCACCACAAAGAAAAATAAATCAGGCGCAAAATACAGATGACACATGAACTGATATTTATAAAAGAAGAATGTGCAGTGAAAATGTGCACCTCTTCAGACCTTATTCACAGTTTACTAGGGATAGCTGCAGGTGACATGATGAGGAGAAGAGGAGATCAAATATAAGGTGAGAGGCGTAAACTTAGAATAAAAGCTTGTTTTCAGATTATTTGCCAGGTTTACTGATTGTAAATCAAAAATGCATTTATAATATTTTAAATTATTGATGTGATGAATTTTATTGTGAGCCATCACTCCGCTGTTAGAGATCGTTTATCATAATTGTATGCTGAATTGAAATACTTTATAAAGTATGTTTCAATATTAGCTCTATACATTAATAATTGATCATCCTTCTGAGGTTTATTAGCAATGATTGAGAAATTACCAAGGCAATGGTTTAGAGGTACATATGATGGATTAGTGGCATGGCTGCTTTTAATTTGAAATGGATACAGGAAGTGTCGAGTTCATATTCACAACATAATGCATGTAGATAAATTCAACAGCACAAACGGAAGTGGACGAGAAAACAAGGAGGCTATGGGCCTGTGAATGTTCTCATTTGTCCAGGTCATCGTTATCCTCAAAGCAATTTCAGTCAAAAGCAACAGGACTTGGTTATAACCAAGTCCAGTTGCTTTTGACTGAAATTTGCTTTGAGGATAAGGAGGCTATGAGCTAAAATATGACCAAATATACTTATATATACTATCAAACAGAGGTATATACTGTACATATATATATATAACATATAACATATAACATATACATGAATGGCATATTCAAGTAGGAGGGATCACATTTAACCTCTTCAGATTATGAGAGGAGGAGAATATGGTGGAGGATTTGATTTGAAAGAAAAGTAAATGCAGCAGTACTTTGTGTTCAATATAAATCCAATGGCTAAGTTGAGAAGAGTTTTTGTTTAAATAGGCCAAGGGGGTAGATACTGCTGAAATGTACAAGAGAAAAATGCAATCATCTGTCCTTGTGACCTTAAGCTTTATCGAAGTGTACTAACCATAAAGATTAGAAGATGCTGAAGTGTTTCTTCAAACTTAAGATAAAACTATACAAAACAGGTTCTGGCTGGGATTTGTTATGTCATATAGGGAGACATAATACCCAAGTCAGACTGTATAGACCTCTCCTCCCGACCTTGCTCCCTTATTGTTGTAAATATTAAACTTCACACTTACATCTGAAAGTTTGCATAGTATACTGCATTCTTTCAGTGAACCTACTCCCTGATAAGGTAAAATAAAGAACATTCATCTAAGACATCACCTAATCAGAAGACAAACAATAACCAAGCTGGGGGTGTCAGTCGGAGAAGGAGGTAGATGATGGATGGAGGAAAGTGGCCTTTGAACCACTCCTCTTGGGTTCTGCTGAACATTTTCATCTCTCTGCTACACGGTCTCCATGGTGATCATTACGGATGGATGATAGTAGCACCCTTCGCTCTTGCATCACCTTAGCACAGGTGATCTCCTGTAACAGCCTGGTCTGTTTTACATATCTCTCCCTGATTTACCACAAGCTCCCCAGAGAAGAGCTCATCATAATGAGGAACATATACTGGGACCCCTAAAACAACCTCCTACACCCCCTTCCATCCCCCTTGCTATACTCATCCATTTCCCATTTTTTCTCCTTCTTCTAGCCTCCATCTCCCCCCACCTCTGCCCCTGGATCAGCAACCCTTCTGGTGCTTTTCTTGCCTATAACTATTTCATCTGTTTTCGTTCTGCATTCTAGCAAGAACCAACTGGCTAGAATGCAGAGAATGTCCTACACCTGGAGGAAACATGTCTGTGCAGATGCTGCCTTCATGTTAATAGAGTAGCCAGGACTCCTCATGGGCAAAGACAAGTGGATCCACCCAAAGGTGAGAGCAGGACTAACATATTCTGCAGGAGAGATGCTTTGTCTATAAAGCAGAGATAGCTAAAGACACTTGATATGTGAACCCACTGTCAAAGAGCTATGAGGGAAAGCTGTGTCACTGTACTTACAAACACTTAGACAATGTAAACAGGCTCATGTCAATGAATAGAGGCAGACTGACTTCTTATGGCTAACATTTAGCCTAGCAATTAGCCTTGCGCTGAGGTAACCGCTGTCATGGGAATGCTAATGAAGCTAAGGAAAACAAAGCCTGCTTAATGAGAGCTCTGAGATAAGAGAGCAGAGGCTAGGACACACATGTACACACACACAGACACACACACACACACACACACACACACAGACACACACACACACACCCCTCATACACACTGTGACAGGCTCTTCTCCTTCGACACTAATTAGACAGGAAGGACTATATGTGGAGGAAGAGCTAACTAACCGTCCACATCAATACTGCATTGCACGAGCCTGTCTCGACCATTGGCCTCAAAGACATAGTCGGGTGAGGAGGAGGAGGAGGAAACAAATTAGAGAGGGCAAGACATGGAGAGCAGAGATAAATGAATGTGCAGAATTGAAGATAATTTGACACGTACATCTGTCATGGTGTGATCCACACATGACACATGTAGTGTGAGTAGAGATTCACATATGACAGTGTAGGAAGTGATGAACAGCCACCTGGAGTGAGCTTCATTGTCACCTCTTTGCATATATCCACCAACTGTACTCACACAATGTATGTAGCCTACTCACACATGGCTACATTGGAATTCAGATACACACATGCATGCACAAGGGTAGTGGTCTTTGTTAAAAATTGAACAAGAGTAAAGCTAGGTTTATGCTCGGCACAAGAAATTACATCATCGTGTGTTTCGTGTGGTCATGGCCTTCTTCTTGTATTCTTGCAACTAGGTGGTGCTGCGCTTTTCATTTAAACATGGGCGACTGGGAAGACTGGCCAAGTAGGTTCACCTGTACAAACATCTGAACACTCTTCATGTCACAGTCACAGCCACCACACTGAAAAAAGGAAAGCCATTTTGCTGGAGAGTGTGGAGAAACATGACATTCCTGTGTCAGAGCTATGATGATGAAGATGACTGTCCAGTTTGTTAAACATCAAGAGGCTCAGAGATCAATGTATTGCTAAGAGACAGTAATGTCAATAATTACAGTTGCCTTACAATTGTACAAATGCAATGTTTGGTGTTGCGTCAGTGTTTACTACCGCGAATACACTCGGATTGAAGCTGAGCTGAAGAAAGCTTTCAAAGATATTGACTTTGGGCGGCAGTAGCTCAGTCCATAGGTGACTTGGCTGGGAACCGTAGGGTCGCTGGTTCAAGTCTTGTTGTGGACCATGTATGGAGCGTGGACTGGAGCGTGGAGAGGTGCCAGTTCATCTTCTGGGCACTGCCGAGGTGCTGTTGAGCAAGGCACCGAACCCCCGACTGCTCAGAGCGCTGGTCACTGGCAGCCCCCTCGCTCTGACATCTCTCCTTAATTGCATGTATATAGGTCCTGTTTGTGTATTTCGGGCCTCTGTGTGTGTAACCTGATTAATAATAAGAGTGAAAAAATTCTATTTCCCCGTTGTGGGATAAATAAAGTAATTCTATTTCTTCTTCTTCTTTGGCTCTACAACTGCCGACATGTGGTCTGTTTTATTCAGGTGATGGCAGCAGTTTGTTGGTATCTCATCATGTTATTAATTATTCAAGACAATTTGGCAGAGCTCCAAAAGGCACATGTAGTTTAAGTGCAGCCTTTTTCAATTTTACTATGTCCGTAGGTAGTAGCTTAAGTCAGGTAACTGCCTTTAAGCCTCAAGTCAAATATCACAGCATGCAGACAGCTCTTCAGCTTGTTCATAGACTATAACAGTTCACAGGACAGGATTGGGGATTTTAGGAGTAACGGAAAATAATATAACGAGTAGTGTAACAATACTTTTCTCAATGAGTAAGGAGGAAAGTAATACTATTACTTTACAAATTAGTAATGAGTAATAAACCATATATTACATTTTTTTATTAATGAGCCCAACACTAAAGCAATTAAAAGAGGGATGTTGTCATGGCATGCAAGCTTTCCAGAGTGGCAATTTTACGGCAACAGCTGCACATTGAGATTAACATAATTTAACTTGCAACGCAACTCAGCAATGCACACCGCGTCATGTGACGTGAAAGAACCAGTTATAGCGGCAGATAAGTTTCCCTTTTCCCCTAAATATTAAAGTGGAAGTCTATCCAGACCATTATGATCTTTCTCACTGACAATATTTAATATACACGTAAAATTAGGTTGTAATTAGGTTACGCTAGTCTATGTTAAGATGGAAATATTAGATGTCAATGACACAGTTAGCTTGTTGTGGTCGCTTAGCAACATCAGTCGTAACCTGCCTCCACCCTCTCGAAAGTTGGCCCAAGAGTAGGCACCCACCTCAAGTTTTCCAGACAGTAAAAGACACAGCATGTGTATTAGGCCTAAGTCATTAGGACTCATAATCTGGAAATGTCTGTCCAAAAACTTCTTTGAGAAAATGTTAAGATAGTTCACTGGAAATGCTGGAGCAAAAGTAGACACAGACTTAAAGCATGAGAGGGGACACGTTGACAATATTGAACCAAAATTCAGTCTGACTCCAAATATAGTGTTTAATTGGTTTAAACGCAACAAGACATGGAATACAGAAACAAACCCCTGACCTCACCTGTAAGAGGATGACAGACTCGCCAGGCAGCAACACCATTTCCTATAAAAATGCATTTGGCGAAGCAGAGCAGTAGTATATAAAAACATTTTGTAGAAGACAGAGTTGATTAAGTGATGTCAAAAGCCACATGCATCACTTCCAGCAGAACACCAGTTTTTGATTTTAGCTAAGTTAAAGCCTCATCCTCGAGACTTCTTCTCCCTGCCCCCCACCAAACACTCTCTCCCCTCCGCCCTCCTCCTGTCTCTCTGCCTCCGACACTCCAGGAATACTAACCACTGGGCTTTTCCCCTCCCCGGGCTTGACCTGATATTGCTGCCACTCCTTTTCCACAAGCCCGAGGCGATGGCTGAACTTAAACTAGGTTAGGGGTGGGAATGGAAAAAACGTGCAGTAACACCAGACGTACAGCACATAGAGAAGTGTCAGCTTAAAAACCATCCAGCCAAGGTTTGTGAAGTGACTACTCTCTCTCTCTCTCTCTCTGTCTGTCTTTCACTATCCATCTATCACATCTCTACATTCCATTTTCTTCCCCTCACTTCCAATCGCTCCCCCTCTCTTGCAATCTATGGTCCTTTTTATCTGTATCTCCCTCTCTATATCTCCCCCTCTTTTGCACTCTCACTCATTCGCCACTTCTCACTCTCTCTTGTACAATCAATCAGTTCTGAATTACTCATTTACTCTGTCTCTCAGTGCTGCATATTCTCTTTGCCACCGAGGACTCCATTAATTTTCTCCCCTCCCTCCTTCTCTCTCTCTTACTCTATACTCTGCTTGATAGAATCAGATGCTATTTGTCTATTAAGGGGCCACAGGGATATTTAATAAAGGGCCTGTAATAACTGCGTGTGGTCGCATGTGTGTGTGCAGGAGTGTGCATTTCCGACCAGGCGGGCGAATATCCTTCCATTCTCCACCTTGATGAGGAAATTAACATGTCCGATGTGGTGGCTGATGAAAAGTCATCTCGACGCCAATGGTGAATGTCACACTTAATTTTCTATTTAGCTACAGTAACCCTAACCAACTCTAATTGATTAGGTGATCAAAAGTAATTGGTATTAGGCCGCAGCTATGGATTCATTTGTCTTTTATGAATACTAATTGACCCCAGACTGCCCCTGTGCCCACACCTCCCCCTTCCTCTGGGGCTCTTCTTTTCCTTTGCAACACTTACTGGACCTGCAAGTCATTGTACATTCTTCCCATACTCTCACTCTTCTGTATATATTTATGTGTGTGTGTGTGTGTGTGTGTGTGCGTGCGTGTGTGTGTGTGTGGGTTCGTGTGTTTTGGCGGTGCGTTTTCCTCCGCTTGTGTACGTGTGATTAAGTATGCATCTCTCAGCTGCCTTGCCCCCCAGCCTTGAGGAGAAAACCAAACAATTCTTTGTGACATCCATTATATGAGCGCCTCTCGCTGTGTGTGTGTGTGTGTGTGTGTGTGTGTGTGTGTGTGTGTGTGTATGTGTGTGTGTGTGTGTGTGTGTTTAGCACTTGTATGTACACCAGTATGTCCATTTGTGAAGCAAATTGATGCAGGAAATCCGAAGGTCTTTGGGAATGAATGTGGGAGGAATCTAAATAATAACTAAACAAGCATCATTTTTTCAACCCATGTTTGACATTTATGAGGCCTGGGAAAAAACAGAATGAAAGAAAATGTGTCTCCACCTCTGCAGCCCATGCTGAGCCTCTGGCACTCAGCTATGTGCAATTCAATCACACACACACACACACACACACACACACACACACACACACACACACACACACACACACACACACACACACACACACACACACACACACACGAACACACACACACACACACACACACACACACACACACACACACACACACACACACACATACGCAAACACATGGCAGATAGAGATTAACTAACGTAAAGCCTAAAACCAAGTATGTGCACACAAAAAAAGACACACACACACACACACGCACACACACACACACGCACACACACACACACACACAGAGTAGTCCAGCAGTACTCAAAGTTTTCTCATGAGGCAAAAAAGACATGTTCAAAATCCTAAATAAAGAATAAACAGACAAACATATACTGACAAGCC
This sequence comes from Echiichthys vipera, assembly GCF_963691815.1. Classification (NCBI taxonomy): domain Eukaryota; kingdom Metazoa; phylum Chordata; class Actinopteri; order Perciformes; family Trachinidae; genus Echiichthys; species Echiichthys vipera. The sequence continues at coordinate 23,850,913 of NC_139828.1, read as the reverse complement.
AGGGAAAAGATTAATTAGTTAATGCCACAATACAGGAAGTGACAAGTTGGTTGAGATGATCTTGAAAAAACACACCCGGACATTTAATTAAAAATATGCAAATCTTTCGAGGTTATCAAATTCAACTTAACAGGAAAAAAATATTTCTGACTACATTTCAATTATAGCCTCTCTGCACATTTTTCACCCGCTCCAATGAAACAGAGGGGGGATTTCTTCCAGTGGTCTGAAATAAGACATCTAACACAAGGTTCCTCTTTGACTAAATGACAATTGTTCAGGCTCCGGCAGCACACAGACGAGATTAAACTTCAACATTATTATTTATGATTAAAACGCTCCGACCTCTCATGGAGCTTGATGAAAGACCTAATGGGTAAATGATTACAGAGATAAATATTACTTTAACAGTTATTCCAACTGCAAATTTTGTTTGCTTTTGCCATCGCCCACTGATTTTTAGAAAAAGATACACTCATTCCAACACTCGTGTGCATTCTTTCTGTAATTATTAATACAAGTGCAAAGGGATGGGTTGAATATTTATTTGCCACAACAAAAGGGCAGCGTGATCATATCTCAGGCCCTTTCCCCCCACCGCAGGTCCCCTGTGCCCAATTAGAGAAAAGAGAAAATCAAACCAGTCAGGGCCTGGAAAATGATCGATCACGCTGACCCCGTGTGTATATGTAACATGTCAGGCTATAAGCTGGGCTAATACATCAGCTAACACATTTGTTGACCCCGACATTCCCCAACAATCCCACGGTGACTGGAACATTTGGGCCGTGGATTTAACTGACTAGAAATGACAAAACTGCCAAGGGGTCGTGTAACAAATCAGATTTTTATTGATGGTTTAGTCTCATTTGTATCTATTTTGACCATGTGAATGTATTCAAATTGGACTTTGCACTATGTGGTTGAGTTTACACTAGGGGGATAAGGTTAAGATCTATGCAAATCAGCTGTAGTCATTCGATATCTGCATAGAAGAGGTATAGTACTCTGAATCCCCCTGCATTACCCTAATTAATCATTCATACTCTACATCTACATATTCAAATTACCTGAGCTTAAAACACAGCAAGAGGGGGAGGAGACGGAAGAAGTGATGGAAAGATAAGTTGCAGGAAAGAGGAGAGAATACTGCAAGAGTAAAAAGAAAGCGCAGGCTACTGTTTATGTGATTTCTATAAAATAGTTTTGTTCTGGAGTCTTGGATTCATCTTGATGCGTCCATACAGCGTTGTAGCAAGCAGTTAGCCTGTGACCGTGCAGTGCCGTTTGCATTAGTACTTGGGTCTCAGAAGAAGCCGTGTGCTGTCAGAGCCACAGCACCAAAGCCTTTTGGCCACAGCTGACAGACTCTAACCTCTGCCCTATTAGTGAACATACTGGGAGCCTCTGTGCTCTCTTCTTTCTGTCTCTGTGTGCCTCATCTGAGAGCCTTGATTAGGGCTTCAGGGAACCACAAGACAGAGAGCATAGTGACAGGGAGGGAGAGAGAAAGGAAAAAAGAAAAGAAAATGGAAATGGAATATCAGCGGGAGAGAGAATCAAGACATTCAAACTATTTCAAAAAAGTATATAAATAGGTGCGGGTGGGTTCTGTATAGACTTTTTCGACGGAATTTCATTGCTAAGCAAAAGCCTTGGTCCTTGGTAACTTCCTGCCAGCCGATGTCATTTATATACACTGTAACAGGAAATAACTAGGACTACTTTCAAATGTTTATGTTTACATCTTTTTAAATCTCCATACTGTAGCGACATGAGGACTGTATCAAGGTGGAGATAGGACAAAAGGAAGATAGACAGAAGAGTGACAGAAGGTGAAGCGCAGGTGGGGGTGAGTGAGTACATGAGATGTTGTGTTGTGTGTTAACCTGTGTGTTATTGATGCTGTGTACCAACCTCCCTCTGTTATCTCCTACTGGTACCCCCCTGGGCTCAGCACACACAAGATAATCGATGGATCCTGGAGGAGCTCTAAGGGTCAGGGAGTCAGGGTTGGGGGGGTATTTAGAGGAGAGCTACATTCGGCCGGAAACTTGGTGAGCTGGAAGTCACTGCATGTTTCCCATGACTGTTGCCACATGCTGACACATGAAAGCTTGCACGTTCACAAGTTACTAATCGCACCGAACACCACGTGTGCACGAGCCCTGCATGTGTTTCTTGAAATCCAAAGCATAATATAAGAAAATCCTATGTGGGATTCACAAAACGTGCGCTGACAGCCAATCTGTTTTTACCCTCCTGAGTATGTTGATGAATTGCATTTCATCTTAAATTGGATGTGCGTGCCAGGCAATTTGCAATTAGCAGAGGGAAATGCCCCAATAAACCCATATCAGGGCAGCAGACTTCAGTTCCGTGCACAAACAACAAAATGACAAGCCAGTGACACTTGACTGGTCACGTTAAACTCAGACAACAGGAGAAAAGAAAGTAAACAAAGAATACGTAATAAGAATAAGAATTACCAAAGGGCAACAAACAGAATATAACTCTTTTTTTGAGCAGAGATACAAACTGTACTGAATGAAGTTTCGTTAAGAAGACTCTTAGCATATTGAATCCACTTTTTCCCAAATTAATGACACACTCAAAGAAACAAATGAAACTGAAACAAGAAATAAAAAGCCTTTATCAAATAAATGACATTACATTTTTTTCTGCCTTGACTATCAGGCCTAATTTCACAGTGTAACGAAAGTGATCTGCTTACATGCCAGGTCCAAGGGAAACCATCACCCATGACCTCAGGCGGATGTGAGTACGGTGGGGGCTCACCATGATGCACAAACTGTATTGTGCACAACACAGCAGCTTACTGTACACCCTTTTTCAGGTGTGTATAAAAAGCCTTTATTTCAGTATATTGAGAGAGCTTACATCAGTTTCTGATTATCACGTACATTAAATGCTGGAATCATATTGAAAGGTAATAATGCAGAGTCATTACAATTCTATCATATCATAACACATAAGCTTCCCATCTCCAGTTGCACCTTGATCCGACCACATACCCACCGAACTGCTGTGCTGCACGGAAGAGTTGTGTTCTCCCCCGGCAGGCGGGACAGGCGTGTGTGTGTGTGTGTGTGTGTGTGTGTGTGTGTGCGTGTGTGTGTGTGTACGCTTGTGGGCACAGTGGTGGAATTTGTTGGAATTTAGGATAGATCTAATCATCTTTGATATATGTTAACATTTAAAACGGTAAAATGAATGAATAAACAATTGTAGAACATTTTTTTCGTGTTTTCATCAGGTAAATTGCTTTTTCATCAAAATTATTAATATTTCATGAGTCAGCTTTTGTTCTTATTTGCGTGGTACAGATTACTCTTACTGTATTTTTTCGGATTATAAGTCGCAGTTTTTTTCATAGTTTGGCCGGGGGTGCGACTTATACTCGGGAGCGACTTATGTGTGAAATTATTAACACATTACCGTAAAATATCAAATAATAGCCCGGGCTATTATTTATCTCAGTCACGTAAGAGACTAGGCGTATATCAGCAATCATCACACACACACGACAACCAGTCAAAATTCGGCGGGGGCGGGTCATGGCAGAAGTGCATTGTGAAAAGAAAGATGCTATCTGCTACTTCTGTACCTATGAGTTGGCGGAGGTGTTCAGAAGTGACACCGAGGAAGAAGAGTTCATTGGATTTAGTGATTAGCAGTGACAGATTGTTTGGTAAACGTATAGTATGTTCCATATGTTATAGTTATGTGAATGACTCTTACCGTAATATGTTACGTTAACATAGCTACCAGGAACGTTCTCAGTTCGTTGTTTATGCGTCATATAACGTACACTTATTCAGCCTGTTGTTCTCTATTCTATTTTTATTTTAAATTTCCTTTCAAGATGAAATGTCTATTCTTGGTGTTGGATTTTATCAAATAAATTTCCCCCAAAAATGCGACTTATACTCGAGTGCGACTTATATATGTTTTTTCCTTCTTTATTATGCATTTTCGGCCGGTGAGACTTATACTCCGGAGCGACTTTTAATCCGAAAAATACGGTACATTTTGATCTCACCTATGAACAAACGGGAAGTAAGCAACTATTGGTAAATGCCACAAATGTTCTTAAATTGTTCATATGCACAAGTTAAGATCAAATCTGTGCATTTGAACGTTTAATGCATGAGGCCTACTGTACCGACATGACAGCTTCATTAGGTATATGTTGGCGGTTTGTTCTCCCTGTGTGACAGGCTATTCCTTCTTCATCTCATCCAAAACACATCAGCAATAAAAAAACAACATCTGACATTTACTCAGAGGGGACATACTGTATGATGCCAATTTTCAGGTTCATACTTTTATTTTGGGTTTATACAAGAACATATTTACATGCTTCAATGTACAAAACACATTATTTTTCATATATACATTTCATTCATTATTTTCTCATACTGTCTGTCTGAATAAAGCTGTATTCACCCTGTGTCTGCATCTTTAAGTCCCCTGAAAAAAAAGCTCAGTCCGCTCTGAATGATCAGCGTTTCCGGGTTTTTGCATCTGCGCTCTCAGAATCCCTGCACCTTCTATGCGTTTTGTACGATTACACAATAATATGCTGTATTTTAGTAGCATCGAACATTATATTTTTGTCACCTGAAAAATTGTTTCAGCACTACAGTATATTACAAAGTCAGTGTATCTGACATATGAAAATGGTTTTCATAAAAGTGCAAGGATAAGAGTAAAGCAGTTGCGGCTGCAGAGGACATATGCACATACGAAGAGCGGACGACCCACGCACATACTGAGCATTAGCTAGCTGGAAACTGGACTCAGCGCTGCAAGTAGGGGATGTCTTGGGTGGGAGTGTGGGGTAGGAAAGTCAGGCTTGGCTGATGACTGGGTGGGTTGGCTGGCTGATGAGCAGAGAGGCTGGCTGTCAGTGCGAGCCTGTAATTGAGGGTGGGTGTGAGATTCCCCCATGGATTCTCTATATTCTCTGACAGCTGCAGCACAGTACAGGCTGTTCACACATAGTAATCATGATCTGCTCCCACAGACTGGACCCCTGTACATCTCTCTGTCAGCTGGTTGATGAAATGCGGTGCATGTATAGGTAAGACTATAGGTGTAAAATAAATAAATGTCATTTAGAACTCAGACTCATGTACATTTTTTACAGTATTTTAAACTATAATGTACAGTATATTTCAAGATCTAACAGGAGCTACTGTCTCTAAAGTAGCTGACCTATACGACTCCCACTACAAAGAGACACACAGAGAGACATTTATTTCAAAAAGCTGTTTTGTCATGGGATGAAAAAAAATCCTTCATTTTCTATTTCGATCCATAGCTGAGTGGTGTGTTTGGTAAAGTGTACCTCCCCAGGGAGTCTGGGCCTCTGATCCGGCAGTGCTGCAGGTTGAAAGGGAACTCACATCTGCTAGTGCCTCAAATCCGCCGCATCAATAAACCAGACTTAAATGTATTTCAGTTTGCCATTTGCTCACTTCATGTTGGCATTTCAAAACTCTTTACAGCCGCCTCTTTCTTTCTGTCCCTGTTTCTCCCATGTTTTCTTTACTGACAAGGATGGGGAGGCCTGTAGCATTTTATACACCTGCCATTCACTCACTTTTATTCTCCGCTTTCTCTGCCCTCTCTAAAAGTGAAGGGGATTTGTGGCTAACCCACACACACACACACACACACACACACACACACACACACACACACACACACACACACACACACACACACACACACACACACACACACACACACACACACACACGCACACAGTGCCATTCCATGTAACTCACTTGGAAAGCTTGGGACAAATCTTCTGCATGGTAGGTCACCAAGGCCCTGAGGACCCCTCATACTTGACACAGCCGACCCACAGATGTGGCCTGCCTGTACAGCACTGAGCGGTTGCAATGGGTGCACAGTTTTGATCGGGAGGCAAGGGAGCAGCAGGGTCAGGTTTGGACAGAACCACAGGCACGCTTCACTGGGCTACACAGACAAGCTCCTGTCGCTCTAATTGGCTGCAGGGCAGGAATGAAAGCCCAATACACTACACTCATATTAGCCTCCGCTTTAAGGACAATAGGAGCTGAAGGACCACAACAGCAAAGCAGACAAGAATTAATGATAGCCATTATAGCTGCCAGCAACCACAAACCGTTAATTTCAAGCCAGGTTTTTACAAGACGGGTAATTAAGGGCCAAGTACGCCAAACTGCATCTTCTGGCATGTAATATTTCTGCTTTTACTGTAACACATCTGACAGTGAGTTTCAATTTTAGATCTCAGCTCCCACTTCTAATCTGTCTTGACTGTAGCTTTGGGCTATTTGGCAAAAACATTTATGTTCGTTTGGTTTAATGCCTTAAATTAGCCCACATCAAACTGCTCCAAGTCTGACCTGTTTATTGCAGCTGACAGTAATTCTCCAACAAGTGACTGATTGTGCGCAGACATGGGCTCAGCAATCCCTTGATGCTTCTCTACTCCAACAGGTAATTCAAAGACTCATTTTTTTAGTGAGGATATAAAAAGGAGCGGGAGAGTCCGGGAGAGGAAAGATGCAGAGAAAGAAGAGGGTTTTTTATGCTGAGAGTAAAAGGATTTTAAGTTGCCTGTGTAAAGAGGTGATGTTAATTGCCACCGATTCCTCTCCCTCTCTTAGTTTCTCCTTCATGTGTACGCCGTCTGGCAAACCAATTTGCACAGGCAGCATCAAGGAATTTCTGCATGCAATCAGATAATACGCAGCAGAGCCAGTCAAAGCTCTGAGTCAAGATAATGGCTGGATTTAAGGGAAATCTCATCACATGCTTTCTTCTTCTCACCCGAAAGCAAATCAAAAACACAAACAAGCAGATGAACACTGAAGAAATCCATGCCTGCTTACGCTCATGCATATATTTATGCACAATATGTAAACGAATGAGACATGAAAAGTGGAGACATATCTGGAGGGAGACACGCAGAGTCTCGGCGTTCAGAAAGGAGGAGAAGTAAAGAAATCCCAGAGATGTGATTTTGACAAGTGCACGACATTCACCCACTCTGACAGCGGACTTGGTGAGAATGACGTTGGTGGGAGAGCGGGAATGAATAAACTCCATCTGACATGGTGATGAGCCCTGACCTTTCAGGATGAGAGGAGGAGGATGTAGAGACAGGACTCATACTGCCGTGGGGGTGGCTGAGTGACACAGACGAAGGAGAAAGATGGGTGCCCTTGTCTACATTTGTGTCTCTGCGTAAGTGTGTTTGTGTATGTAAAACACACATACCCACGCATTGAGGTACAGTATATCCATGTTTGTCAGCCATAAGCTACATTTCCTTCAAATTATGACACAAAGCCAGTGTGATAGAGGCAGAGCTGGAGCAGAGGGATATTTAACCCTGCTCAGGGCTCCTGTGTTGCCACAAAATTCCACGTCTCGCACCACTTGTCTCTTCACTTTCTGGACAGTAATTAATGCGAACGGAAACACAGGCAAACAAAACTGTTCTTATGTTTGCATGAATACAAAAGTGCAAAAAAGGATGAAAAGTAAGGCTTTATGAAGTATTCCTCTCTGTTCAAGTAAAACCGTAACTCCCTGCAACTCCCTGCAACTCCCTGGTTGCCTTTCTCCTTCCATCTCCGTCTCTCACCCTGTCGCTCTCCTTCTCCTCCTCTGTCTCCTCCTCTGTCCCTCTGGCTGGGAAAGACATAACAGCTTGTGACAGGAGTTAAGTGATTCCTAAACCAGCCGTTCGCACAAAAACCCGGCAGCAAAATACTGTCTAGCACATGGATACTCATGTACATGAAACACACACACACACACACACCAGATTAGGAGAGTATTAAGGCGCACTCACACTGTCCATTCGTACCGTGACCCGTGCTTTAGGGTGATTGCCCCCCCCCCCCTCTTCTTCTCCCGTGGCCCAGGTCTGCTTGTACTCACATTACTTGAAATGATCTGGGCCGAGACACGAATGCCCCTTGCTTATACGTCATCACCCCTTGGAGATTTTTGGTTTTGTCCAACTGTTTTCAAATAGTTCATCTGATTAAATCTGCAGTAAACACTCCACCTCCAAACCGGACCACTGTGAATCTTCTGGCGGCATCTTTTTAAATGTCAAGAGATGCATATAAATAGACATCCTCAACGGCTAGCAAGTGTGCAGTACCAAGGTGCAGCAGCTGTACTCACACTGCTCAGACAAACTAGGAAAACTTAGGAAAATTTCTTTGTAGATGGAAATTAGCTAGTGGCTAAATCTGGTGCAAGCCCCAACCACAGCGACTTCCAAGTTGATGCAATAAGGAAGTGCCAAAAATTGCAGTTCGCAGAGTGTCCACTAGCGGGTTTAATAATAGAGCAATTTCTTATTCATCCCCATGTTAAATAGGCTGTTCACAACATTATTAAACCTATTTGAGGCATGGTACAAAAAAATTCTAGTCAGTACGTTAAGGTCATATCTCCATGACAACACTGAGTGGGGTGATTTTTTTTGTACCAGGCTAGTTTTTATTTTATTGGAGGTTAAAGTTTATGAATAATTAAGGGTGGGGCCTCTTAAATGACTATCTTCTGATCCTCACTTCACCTCGGAGGTAAACATCAGCCAGATGGACGTATCTCCCTGCCCCCAAAGTCACATCAATGCCCTTTTTTTGCTAAGAGGAAATGAGGCGGAGTCAAAGTCTGACAAGGTGGCGACTCCCGTAGGCAAGTAAGATTGGATCAAGTTGAGAGAACAGACCTCGACAATATTTTATACAGTCTATGATTTGGTGCAATACATATCTTCTTCTTGTATGACAACTGTTTTTTATACATGATGTGTACCCTGACTAATACATGTAATAAATTAAATGTTTATGCATCTGTACCTCTCTTCCCATCTCTGCTTTGCTGCCTCTCACTCTCCTCCTGTCCATTTTATAAACATCAAAGTCTCTTTCCCACTTTCTTCTCCATCCAGAAATGAGGTGTAGGAGGAAACGTCTAGACAAGCCAGCAAGAGTCAATATCAACAGAAGTTAAAACCACTTTGTCAGCAGTAGATGTCATACTACAATTCTAGTATACTAACACACACTCACTGGCAGGCACATACACGCACCACCCAACTCTGGCTGACTGCAGAAGATGAGAAAGTAGTGGAGACGGGCATATTTTACCTTTAAAGATGCCGATTTTGTGTTGACTGAGCAGCTCTGCCGCCATGATCAAAAACATGTGAACAACTCGCTAAGGATTATCTGATGGCCCTGCTCGTACACAACAGAGACAGGAGAAGCTGCTTGAAAGAACTAACAAGTAAGGGAGTGGGATATGGTGAAATGAGATGCTCTGCAAACAAAGCACTGCATCATTTACTTATTCTTTACATCAAATGGATATTTGCAAACATACATTTATGCCAAGAGAGCAAATACATGTGCAATATAGATGAATATAATACAGATTGCTGACAACAAAGTCCCATAAACTATAGCCCTGTCATCGCTCGTTCACTTCACTTCACACCAACTGTACTAATTAATACACAAGCAGGAGCATTTAAAACCATTAATTGGCCTGGCCGAGCATTAAAAAAGTTATTTGCCTCATACATAAAGGTTGTGTGGTGAAGCTTAGGTCTGTAGGATAAGAGCTTTTCTGACCCTTAACACTTAGAGGATACATGAACACAAAGTCACACATAAGTTCAAAGACACAAGAAAACACACACACACACACACATAGAGAAACATACACCGAGATGAGCCAGTGTCCCTGAACATCGTCTTTTGCGATCGAATGCGAAGAAGCGCGACACATTAACATATAGAAGTCCATGCAAAGATCGGAATATATGCAAACTTGAGCCAGGTGACAAAAAAAACGGCTATATGCAAAACCTGCATGATTTGCGTACAATGCAAGCAATTTGTGTACATAGCGGGTATAAAGCTGCTTTTGCCACATCCAGGGCTAAGCAACGCCCAAGGTGATTGTGATTGGTTTAAAGAAACACAAACAGCCCAGAGCATTTTTTTCCCTTATACCAGAATGTTAACTCGGGCCATACTCCAGCTGTGGAGCAACAGCAATGACTAAAGCTGAGTTCAGACCAGATATGTTTACTGCGATGTATGTGACAAGATTACATACAAAGCCAATGTACATCGTTACATGCGATGCGGAACACGCAATGTCACGTCCATCGTCTCATCTCAAGAGTAAAAAATATCAAACTTTTCAGGCAAATTCATGTTACGCTGTGGGTCCAAGTCAGTGAGGAGGTTCATATTCCAGGTAAGTTGTGTGAATATGTGTCTGTTACTTGTTTGTAACTATCAGCTGTGCTATGAAGCAAGTTAGCACTGGTTTGCACTTGCATAACTTCCCATTTAGCACAACAGGCGTTTTGCTTTCTCGGACTTCCACAACACATACAATGCAGCAACGGTGGTTATCTCAGGCTGATGAGAGAAAGAAGAAGTGTGAGAAAATGTTGTTATATAGGTTGGTAGATGACACGATTGGAGCAATTATCCAAAAAGGATCAAGGGATGCAACACTAGCGTTTCTTGCAATTACATCGCGGCCATCACATCCGGTCCGAAAACAGCTTAAGATTCTCCTGACATTAATGAGGTCGTTGTTGAATCATAAACTTAGGATACAATTATTGTAGCTGTCTGTGGGTGGTGAACATCACCGAGCTGTGTGTGCCTCATGATGACGTTATAAACACATGTCCGACAGAGTTTGGTTTTCCGACATTTAATGTTAGTGGTTATTTTAGCCATGGTTGATGATGGAAAGAAATGATGGAAATAAACTTTGGAATCTCCATAGTGCCACCTCCTCTCCTATGCATCTTGCGCAAGTAAAATGAAAAAAGGAGAAAGGAGATTAAGGTTAAATCCTACACTTGGAGCTACAGGGATGTACCACATCTCTCATTTGTTCATTTGGAAACTGACTGAGAAAGAACAAGCACACTGTTGAGCAGTGGATGGGAAGTCCTCCTCCTCATTAGTGTTTTATTAAAAAGCAGCCTTTAAAGTTATTGTGCAAGGTTGTTGAATTTTAATGACCCCCCTCCTGTGTTCCAGATAACAATCTGGTAGAGAACATAGATACAGGAGAAGAGTTTAAGTAACAAATGAATGGAATGGGAGATAAGAAAGGGGATAAATGGAATAAGAAGGAGAAGATGAAGAAGACAGAGTTGGAGAGGGCGTGATCCAAATTAGTCTTTTAGTGGCGGGATGATGAGATGAAAAGAGGGATGATGACATCGCTATATGATGCGACTGGGTAGACAGAGGAGAGTTGGACTGGGAACCTTTAGATGGAAGAAGGGGGGGAGAGGGTAGTGGGTTAAAAGGACTGGTCTCTTTATATCTGTCTATTTATCTGCCCACAGCATGTATGTCTACCAGTTCTCCATCTGTCTGCGTCTCTCTGCCTTCCAGTATGTCAGACAGCAGACACACAGTCGCTCCCTGTAAGCCGTCACTGTCATGTGTCACATACTCGTGCCACTTCCCTGTTGTGATCTTATTGTCTGAATGACAGCTTGTTCTTCTGACATCAGCAGGACACACGCACACACACACACACACACACACACACACACACACACACACACACACACACACACACACACACACACACACACACACACACACACACACACACACACACACACACACACACACACACACACACACACACACACACGCATCTTCATTCTGAGTCTCTTTCTGCGCTAACTCCATAAAGAACCCAAGGTAACTTTCTCCATCACAGTGAGCTGTGCTGAGCTGTGTCACAACCAGAGTGTCATGCAATGCCAGCTTCTGCCAATGATGAAGCTGTAATAATCAATATTTTTGCAACTAGTTGGTGAACATAGTGGAGCAATTACCAGCTAAAGAGACATATTTTTCATAGGAGTAGGTGGAGACAAAACCAGAATAAAGGTCCCTAAACATGATAGGCAGTAAAAACGCTTCTCCATTCGTTTCCTATGGAGGAGGTGGTAATGCCCAATGTAGCAGCAGCCTCTCTTTGGCTTAGTTGCCGTTGACCTTTCAAAAAAGCAACCAATGATATCACTGTTTTGGAAGAAAACGTTATGCTTTGGGTCTATTTATTCGTTAGTTAATGTTTTTCATGTAATTTTTATATAGCCTATTTGATTTATTTTGTTTGCTTTTTTGTTTACTTCAAGAAAAATAAAGATTTTGACTTTCTAACCAACATTACAATCCATCAGTGGGAGGAGGTGCAAAAATCGGAGCTACAAGCTTAGGAATAACACATACGGTTTAGCAATTATCTGTTGTTTCTTTTAAGAAAAACATCAGATATGAAAGAAAGGAGAAGGAGGAAACATAAAGGCTAACGTTCATTTTTTCTCATTTTCAAATCATAACCCCTTTGAGGAAAAGACACAAACTGACCCGCATGTGCACATGAACCCAAAAGAAAATACTTGCATAAATGACAAGTAGCAAACATTTGGCCTCTCAGCTTCCTGAATGGCAATGATTGTGTTTTGGAGTTAAGTGACGGACAGGGTTGAAAGGCAGAAATGAGTGACGTGCAAAAGGTCGTTTAGCTCGTTATGAGTAGCAGGTAGTGGCGGTAAGGCTGCAGCTGCCATGATTGGACCATTGAGATCCAGCCTTCTTGATTCCTCTATTGTTTCTGATGCAGGTCTGGGATACACTGAGGGCTTTTGACAGCTTAGTGCGATGTACCACTTATGTTTATGTTTATGTGTGTGTGTGTGTGTGTGTGTGTGCGTGTGTGCGTGCGTGCGTGTGTGTGTGTGTGTGTGTGTGTGTGTGTGTGTGTGTGTGTGTGTGTGTGTGTGTGTGCATGCATATGTGTGTTGGCTCTCTCCGGATGTCGTGAGTCAGTGTTTCAGAAAGCTCATTGCCGTTTGACGCCCACTTCTCCGACTAAACGGGTTTGTTTTTCAAATGTCAGATCGTTGTGGGAGAGTGAGGCGGACCTCCGACGAGGCTGTGATTGTTTTCCCAGAAAAATGGAATGAAGGCAAAGAAAGAGGGAGAGGGAGAGAGCAAGGGGAGATGATGACTGCTTTCCATTATTAGCCGGGCTCATTCTACCGACGGAGGAAATAGTGAGGCTCTCTCGTTCTGCTGATCGATCCCCTCTGTGCTGGGAAGATGGCCAGCACAATACGCTCTCTGCTCTCCATCTATCTTTTCCTTTCTCTCCATTTTCTCCCTCTCTTTTTTTTATCTTTCCGTCTGTCATTTGGTTTCTATTATGTTTTCTCAGATAATTGCTTTTCACTGCAGATAATTCTTGAAGTGAAGTCCTTTGCCAATGAACAAATTGTCATAAAAAGTTATAAGTTCTTACATTACAGTCTGTGTGAAATGGAATCCAAAGCTTAGTTCATGGCATGTGATAAAAGCGAAATACGAGTGGGAGCTTTGCAAGTTGAAGGGTGAGGGTGTGTGTCATCTCGATGGTGGTGCTCGCTCAGAGCCCAAAGGCAGCCACTGCTTATACACGCTTTAAGGTCACGGCAGTAAAAGCCAAAGAAGCACTGTAGAAATATGATTTCAGTCAAAATCATTTATTACTCTACTTGCTGTAACTTACTAGGAGCACTGGCATTTAATTGAAATTGCTACTGTAAGCATGGGGATCTCAACAACAGTACATCTCCCTGTGTTTAATGTGCATCTGCACTATAGACAAAGTGAAAAAAAATACTTCAACATATAGTGGACTCGATCCAAGCCATCAGCTCGCCGCAATAAATTCACACACTGCACTGCTAGGCCCATAATGAGACATTAAACTTCACAAGACATTTGAGGTGTAAAGAAAATTAATTGCAGCAAGATTCTACCAAGGCACGTTTTTCCTTCTGTATCTTCATTAAATTATTTTATAGAGTAAATGGGTACATTATTTAACAGCAGACAAAGGTTGGTGTTCACTAAATAAGTCTAAAAAAGGATTAACTATAAACTGTTTAAGTAAAGAGACTTACAGCACTTATACTGATACATCTTCAAATGAGCTCATAAAAAGAGGAGTGGCATCTGTGGAATACGATACGTGATAAGGTATTTTTTAAAGCATAGAAGGCAGTCTACACAAAACCATGTAAAAAAAAAGGCCAGGTGAGGTTGAAGGAAAAGAAAACAGATTTCAATAGAGCTCTTCAAAGTGCAAACTAAACTTTTACCTTACAGCACGATGCTTTGATTTTATTAGACATTAGGGGAATAGAAAATTCACTGTCCTTGGCTGAAAACAAGTCTAAAAAAATTACAATTATTAGTAACTTTGATAAACATTGAAAGATATTTAACCAGCAAAAAATGACAAACATACACTGGGTTAATCAGCTCAAATATGAGGATTTGTTGGCTCTCTGGGTATCATGATATTTTTCAAATGAAATTTTTCTGCAATCTGCACACATGGGGCATAGCAGAGACACCAGCATGCCCACTGTGCTCCAAGCGAGGAACCCTGGAACACATCCTCAGTTGCTGTACAAGGGCACTTGGAGATGGACGGTACAGGTGGAGGCATGACCAAGTCCTTAAGACCATCGCAGAAGCCATCACCGCAGGACTGGCATGGGCTAAACAGTTCCGCCCCTCCAATGAAACCATCGCCTTTTTCAGAGCTGGGGACAAGCCCACCACGGCCAGAAGAACATCATCTGCAGGCATCCTGATGTCTGCAAGAGACTGGCAGTTGTTGCTGGACC
>NC_139828.1:23821122-23831122 GCF_963691815.1 Echiichthys vipera | reverse complement strand
TGTCAGTGAGCGTGCACCAGATTCCTCTGCGTCTGTGTCTTCTCCCATCAATAAACAGCATGGAGTACACGCTACATGGAGGAAGGCTAGCTAACTTACTCATAGATAGCAACTGCTAACGTAATTTAGCGTATGCCTAGCTTGAGGCATGTGCCTGTGATATTGTAACATGCCCGAGCGTGGAGGGGGGATCTGTGGCTTGTGCACAAACTGTGCCTGAGAGTCAGCTCTGTGCTGCGTGGCACCAACTTCAGCATCACTTCTGTGTATCGCTCTGCCCTGCAGGCAGTCTCATACCTCAGCTGCTGGCCCAGAGGAATCTCAAATAAAATAACTTAGGAGCCTCTGACTATAAACTATAGACAAGGAGATACTGGCCAGGAAAAGCATGCTTGAGTGGGAATGATAAAACCATGTTCATATGAGTACACTACACCATTTCTTGTCCTCAAAAACCAAATTCAATTCATTTTTCTTGTACATGAGAAAACCTCAGTTATTGAGGCGATGAAAGGCACAGGAGAATTGATTTAGAGGAGGAAACTTTGAGCTGTTCAGCTGAATGAGGCATGGAAAATACGCAGCAAATAAGGTTGTGTTTAAAATCTCACATTTATGTCCTTGTGTTTCATATCTGTACCTTAATTCCATCTTTGTAAGTTTCACACAGTTGACAGGGTGTAATAAAGGCGCAACAGTCCCACAACGAACATCAGGTCTTGTACATGGGTAGGATGCCACAACTGCTTTTTAGCTTTTCTAAAGTGTACATGTTTAAAATAATGCTGGTCACCAGTGAACAAAAAATGGGGTTTGTTTTAAATAGCTTGGTTTGGTTTCAAGAACAGAAGTATACAATGTAAGATGCTTCGTACCTGGTGATTTTCGCTAAAAAAAGGAAAAATCAAAAAAGAATAGAGGCAAAATCCACCACAGAGAATACAACTGAAACTGAATGTTGAAGAGATAAATCATTTTTGGACTCACAAAGCATGACATCATAATATGCAACTGGAATCTGCAAGCTCTTTGAACAGGTACCTGTTACTTGTTTCAAGATCAAAACCAAGATCACAGAAATGCACATCCAACGCTTCTCTCGATGCTTCTCCTTGCAAATGAATTCTAGGAGGCTGGTTGTAAGGAAAAAGGAAAATAACAACGACATGAAAGATTCCTTCACTAATCATTTTATCCTGCGATCAATTAAAACTACAGAGCATGAAATAATGCGGATCCTGCTCCAAGGCCGATTGGGCATTGATCAAATACATTTGGATGGTTTGCATCCGTGCTTGTGTGTGCTTTTGCAAGCGTGAAGGGAAAAAGCAGGAAAAGTAAAAGTGTGTTCACGCTTGGGTTTCTGAGTGTGTGAGCGCATCTGTGTGTGTGGCCATTGATTAAAGGCAGAGCCTCAGTTTGCCAGTGTGGAGAGGAGCCAATTGATCAGAAATGGCTGTAATTGGAATCTAAATAAGACCTGCAGCATTGATCCCATCTCAGTTTTCAGCTCCTGGCTTTTGTAAATGAGGGTTTGCTCAAGGCCAGCAAGCCAGCCCATCTCCTCAAAACCTCCACATCCAGCATCCAGCTTTCTGCATCAATAATTACCAAAGTTAAACTCTCACATCTGAACTCAGTAACTTGGATGATTGGCTAAGCATCTTACATTTTATTATACGTTGCCTGCGATCCCCTTTTCACTGCACCACCTACTCAATGAAATGCAGTAATTAGCCAAAGTAGCGGAGAGTGATTGCAAATGCCAACTGCTTTAAGACTCAAACAATAGAGCAAATCAAGGTGGTGGTAAATGCAGTGTGTAGAGTTACTGGTGCCTGGTCCACAGGCACAAAAAAAGGTGGCTTGAAAGCATACACACTTACACCCACACAGAGACATACACACATTCCCCTACAAACAACCTCCACCTGCAAGATAAGGGCTAAATTATGGGATCTGTGAGTTGCCTGGTGAGAGCAGCGTCATGAGGACAGAATGCAGCAAGTAGCAAATGGCCTTTAGTTTACACTGTTTGTGTGTGTTTGTGACTGTGGGTGTTTAAATGGTTATCCATGCATAACCTTATTCATAGAGACAATAAGAAACCACAGTTCTACCTCTCTGTCAGGCATTTAAAATGCATTATTTCTGTCATACCTATTACTATCAATAACAAATAGAGATGACAGATTTACATTTAGGCATAATGGGAGACATAGTAAATAAACATGTCCTTCAGAATGTTTATGGATTCACACCTATTTACCAGTAAGTGTCATTCAAAAACACATCAGCATTGCAATCACATAACACAGGAACAATCCTAGAAGCATACACAGTGCAGTGCTGTCACACAAAACAACTGTACACAAACACCCTTAGGAATAAAAATAATATGAATGTTACACTTGTTACCACAAATGAGATATAGTGATAGACTGGGTGTGATCACAATGAATAAGAACTAGGGTTGAGCGATTGTACAAATATAACAGCTTTCAGTGATTAGCTGTGATTTTGCCTATACATGCCCAAATGTAGCCTGTCTTTGAAAGTGAGACACACAAAGAGGTGTACATGTAGGCAGTCTCACATAGTCACAAATATCACACACTGTGGCACACATGGACACATATTTAGACCCACACAGACACACAAACACAGTTAATCTAAGAAAAAGAGAAACACACATTGACCAAACATGGTCAGACATATAGACACACAGAAAAACACAGGGATATACACATGAACAATAAATGCAGTACATAAACATACAGACTTGATTAAAGTAGTTGATGTTGTGAATTAGGGACATTCAGGTTTGTTGTAAACTGGGAGCGTAAACACAAGCTAACTTGAAGCGTAGTCTACTAAACTCCAGAGACTCTGACCAGAGGACAAAATAAAAGTATCTCCTGTGTTTTCTGACCAAAGTCAGGAAGCTGAAGCAGGAAAAGCTACCACTGAATTACTGTAAGATACTTAATTGACTTTCCCTTTAGTGAAATGCTCTGAATGAATTTCTGTTGCTGCTGGTAAACAGTTAACTACGTAGTGTGTCTCTAGAGCTAGTATTGTGAAAGGTAAGAATGGAAGAATTGAAGCTATCTGCGCTGCCTTTGTTGACTGAAGTGACAAAGGCAAACGTGGGCCAGAGTGGAATTATTTACAATATAATAACGATATCTTTGGCATTTTTGGTCCAAACAAAATAGAGAATAAACACCATTGTGCCATGTGGAAGCCTTGTGGAAAATCTTAGGTCAGTCTGAACCTGATCTGCTAGATAGATAGATAGATAGATAGAAAGATAGATAGATAGATAGATAGATAGATAGATAGATAGATAGATAGATAGATAGATAGATAGATAGATAGATAGATAGATAGATAGATAGATGCCTCCAAAGAAGGTGAGAGCCGCTGCTCAGCATTGTTTGATTGATCAGCTTGTTGGAACATTGGAAAGATGAAATCAGATAGTTTAAATAAAACTACAAAAAAAAAAACTACAAGCGTCAAGCGTTGGTTTTGAGCGGTGACGCAATCACTGCGTGCCCCGTGCCTAGATAAGTAATCTGACGCCGGGGCGCTAGGTGCACACAAGAGACGCCAACAGAAATAGTTTTCAACCGCTCGGTATCGCTCAGTATTTAACAAAGTTTTCAAATGAAAAGAAAGTAAAAAGTGATTAAGTGATGCTGTTTTTGATTTGGTTTAGATCAAACAGTTTGACGCATTGAGTTTGTTTGTTTGTTTACTTTGACATCGCATATACTCACACACACCTTTTCATTAATTTGCTCATTTAAGCACACACCCACTACCTAACCTGGCGATTTTAAACAATAACAAGTAAGTGATACCGCAGTGCGTTGAGAAGTCCGTCACGAGGCGTCCTTGGGCTTATAAATGTTTGAAAGCGGTGACACCATGAGTTAAGAATGCATTAATGCTAGTCCTAGTGTAGTGAACGAGAGAAACTTCAATTTAGAAAGTGTAGGGTTGAATTTTTCTGATTCAAAGGAAAATAGGTATAAGAATATTTACTTTCTTGACATTTTGTGAGTTTATTTTGTTCATTTTTTAGACTAAAAAAGCTGAGAGAGCTTGTGGAATGCAGCAAACTCGCCGCTCTAACAAATCTCCCAGCTGAAACTACAGCGCCACACCGCATACACAGCTGCACAATTATATGGGTAATCACTGGTCATTAGACTGACGGCCAGTTGGAAAAATTATACATAGTGCCTGACCCTAATAAGAACTTGAGCGTTGAGTTAGAAGTGAATACATTTATTACAAAATAAGCCAAGCATTTTAATCCTGTCAGTTAATCTATGAGAGGTCAGCTTTTATGGAGACTACTGCTTTCTTTTGTAATTCTTCACGTCTCACAATGTTGTTTTGACCTCAGCCTCTCCTCTGCATGACCACTGCCTTTCCTAATTGCAGTGCTGTTACTGCAATAAACTATAATTAGTAATTTAGCACCAAATGTGCATATGCATATAAATGAAGTACAGCATATCCAAAAGCGGAAAGTGGGTGTGACATAAGTGGTGAAAAAAGGGGTCATGGGAGACGGGGTGATGTGAGGTTGCTGTGGTTGCCATGTTAATGCTTCATGGGAAATCAGACAAGGTGTAACATGTGTGAGATGGACTGACAGCAGCCACAGCTGACTCCCATTGTTGTATTACAGTTAAACAATAACTTGTCATACATGACGCATGACCTTTATTAATGCTCATGCAAAAACAGCAGCCTTCTCATAATGATGGATGGAGTCTTGATTTAAGACAAAGCTCATTTGTCAGTGTGTATTACGATGTATGTGTGTTTGTATTAGCCTGTGAGTAGGTGTGCATCTGTGTGTACAGTGCGTGCATGCATGTTATTATTTTTCTTCTGTTTGTGCATACAGATGTTTGATATGTATGCCTACATATCAGTTTGTGTGTGTGTGTGCGTGTGTGTCTCTGACTGTTCCTCAGCAGGAGCGCTGCTTGAGTCTTAACGAGGCTGTTAATTAGTGTGCTTCAGAATGTACATCTAATGAGTGTGTCTTTTACAGCAGAGAACACGTTCACACACACACACACACACACACACACACACACACACACACACACACACACACACACACACACACACACACACACACACACACACACACCCACACACACACACACACACACACACACACACACACACACAATAATTTGCATAAACATACAATTACATACAAGAAAAAAGGCAGATGGACAACAGCATCGACACACATCTGGGAGATCTCTCATTTCTTTGGAGAGGAGAGTGTGTATTTACAGAGAGAGATGGTGTGTGTGTGTGTGTGTGTGTGTGTGTGTGTGTGTGTGTGTGTGTGTGTGTGTGTGTGTGTGTGTGTGTGCTGTATTGAGCGAGTTGAAGAATCAGATCAGCAGGAAAGATGTTGCTAGAGGCCTTTCTCAGTGTGATGTGAGCTAACATTCCTGTACATGGAGAGAGACGAGATGGAAGTGAAGACAGTTCTGAGCCTCTGCCATCTCTGCTCTCCACCATCTGTTGACACACTCTCAGTACTCACACCTACTGCTGCTGTCATATTCAAGACTTTTCATTTTTGTAAGGAACTGAGTAACATCCAGTCAAATATTCCAATTGATGCCGGGGCATTTTGAAACCACAAAACGGGTTTGTAATGGGTCCCTGCAGGCCCTTCGGTCATTAAAAAAACAACAGCGCTCAAAAAAGCACAATTCAATTCAAGTCAGAAACGATAAAACATCAACACTGGAGGTATGAGGTTTTTGTCTGACAGCAGCACCATGATGCAATCCTGCAACATTCACTGTTACCCTGTAGACTGAGACAAATCAATCAGATTTCCACACAGCCACAGCCAGCACCAGATCAACAAATGCTTCATTCCAACTTGATTCAGTAGCTCTGCTTTAAAGTTTTCACAAAGGCAACAGGACCAAACATGCCCTGACATTTATCATTGCACTCTGTTTGTTTGATAGACAGTTATGCAAGTGTAAGTGCATTAAGCTATCTTCAAACGTTGAAATTATAATAATGTTGAACCATGAATGATTGTTTGTGAATATTTAGATCCGGCACATTTTCACACAGACATTTAAACGTGGGAAGGAGAAAGAAATGCATGCAGTGACTTCAAAAGAACAAGTGTATTTGGGAGACAGAAAATAAAACTTAAACAAACAGTCGCAAAGGCACAAAAAACATACAGTGTGAAACTACAAATTTTCTACTCCTGAGTTCTGCCACAAACTGTCTACTCGACATAAAAGCAGGACTGACTCCTCATAATGCCTCAGATTCAATCATGTGTCCCAAAGAGCACATTTATTACCCACTGTTGCAGCAGAAAACTTAAGCATAGTCAGTAAATTCCAGCTCCCAAATCTCCTGTGAGTTCAGCACCAAGGACAGCTCTTCTGCTGCTGCTCGCTAAGAACGTTTCCACTTTTGGGGGATTTGTAGAGGCCAGATAGGCTCATGTATAAACTTGAGAGCCTGGACAATATGGGACTTTGTGAAATGAATTACATTTTCCAGCATGACTAGTTCAGACTTAATGCCTGTAAATGTAGCATGCAGGTCTTTTTCAGTCCAAATATGAGAAATCTAGTATTACTGTAGGACCCTTGTGGATGGACTGAAAACACACTGTTGCTGCTGTGTGCTACCGTAAAAACCTATAAGAGGGATTGAGAGCAGTTCTGGATTTTAAAACAGAATTTATGGAAAACAAGAGTCAAGAGAGGCCATGTAATCTTTCTCCAGTCTCTGTTTGTGTCATTTACACTACCACATAAATAAAGCTAGTTCTGTATCAGTCACAGCTTACAACAGTGGTGATGGAAATAGTGATAAGGTACTAAACTCTGGCAGCTGTTGCAGGGGGAAGCATGGAAGAGAAAAACAAGATATTTAATTGTGGTTGGTACATCTAACAGCGATAAACAGTGTTGATTAACCTGTTGCCTTTTTTTTTTTAGTTTTCTGGACACTTTTTTCAAACTGGTCCTTTCATCTGACAGACAGTCCAAAATCTCAAATTCTTAGTTTCTGTCAATCAACTACTTAATTGTTGCAGGACGAGAGTCCCACACATACCAAAAGGGATATTTTAATGGTCGGCATGCTCGCAGTTTGGAGAAGCAGGGAAGAGGACGGGTACAGAAGCTAAGCAATGTGCTGATGTGGATGTTTGTTTTGTTAGTTTTGTAAGTTCCCACCCTGTTAAAACCTCCAAGTCAAACAATAACACAAAGTACTCCATTCGGCAAGTTAAAGTCTGGCAGCTTAGACGAGATCATATAACAGCTTCAGCCCCACGTAAACTTAAACAAGGCTGTCTGACGGCAAGCTAAAGTTTCTTAATATAGCCTAAACCTAAACTGATATTGATTTTTTTTTTAAGTTGGACCTTTTAGGTAGTTAAAATGTGTTTTCCTGTTGCCCCCATGCACAGCAATACATTGCTTTGCTTCCATACCAGGATACCTGCCTGCTTCTCCAAACTGGGGGCGTGCCGACCTCCATCTACTGTAGGTCATACAATGACTGTGATACTATCCCTTTTTAGTATAACACAATTGCTCATACACACAGATATTAGAAAGGTCACCCACAGAGGGTAGTCTGATAAAGATTTTCTTAAAAAATGGATGAATGCCAGAACTGCAGCAGAGGTACATCATTCCCTAGCCTCCGCCATGAATCACTTGCTCTTCACACACTTACACACACGTGCATGCGCATACTCATATATGTTCACATACTCAGAAACGCCCTAACACACACACACACATGCACACGCACACACACACACACACCCTTGCTCTTCTGCCTTGCCTTTCTGCATGGCACACTGCCAGCTTCTCACAGCACATTACCAGTGTGTGACCCCTGTTTGTGTTGGAAAAGGAAGCATTTAACCTCCTGCCCTATTCTGCTGATTCTCTCTCATCGAAGCTTATCCAGTATTTAATATGGACAATTGACAATCAACACGTCAAATTGCGTGTGAGGAAAATGCTGAAGGACTATGACAACGTGTCTATGATAAGTGCTGCATTTCAGTCTGTGCGTGTGCTGCGTCGACTTGCACGCTCTGAACTGCATATTCGATATGTTTCTTTGAAGTGTGTCTCTCTATTCCCATCTGTAAGCTGCAATGGATCCACTCCTGCTGTGGCGTTCTATCAGAGAGAACATCAATCTACGAGACTGACGTTTAATCCCAAGCCTGGGCAGGTAGAGAGACACACATATATATGCACATGGCACACACATACACAAAACAAACAGACACACACACAAACACAGACTATTGGCTGCTTGCATATATACACACACAAACACAAATCAAAACCCTGAGCATAAACCTGTGGATCTTGCAGACCAATGAGAGGATGTGCACTGAAGTACTAGAGGAAGACAAGTTGAGAAAAAAAGCTGTGAAAAAAGACAGAGGGAAGGGGTTGGAGGGAAAAATGTATTCAATCAATCTATTGGTTGAGACGTTGACAGAATGGCTCAGAGATACAGGTGGTCAAGGAGAATGAGGAGCTGATGTATAGACATCTGTGGTCCATTTCTCATTGCCATGGTTTTACGGGCTTCTTCAGCCCGCAGCCCTCTTATTGCACTAGGCATCTCTCTGGCTCTCGGGCCCTACTCACCATATGACCAAATCAATCCCACCTGTTCTCCCGGGGTCCTTTTCTTTTTGTTCTTTTTAGCTTTTTCTCATTTTACATCTTCTCTTCTCCATCTTGGTCTCTAATGCTCATTGAGGAAATCATTGCAGTGTCCTCATTAGCACTGGTGTAATTTTCTCCACAAGTACTTAGCTTTTTCTGCAACAATGATGACTTTTTTAATAAGGTCATGCTGAGAAATCCTTGTGCTGTCTGTGATTGGGCATGGATGTGCATGTACGTTGCATAACCCTAATAAATGAGAATATTTTTTACAATCATTATCAGATGCAATGCCAACTGGTTTTCTACAAAGGAAGGAGCAAAAATGAAAAAGGAATAACAGAGCAAGGACAGTAATTCACAAAAAGCTGTTTAGGGACAGTCCACTCTAGGGCTACATGATTAATCGTTAAAAGATTGCAATCTCGATTCAAACATGTAAGCAATTTAATTTGTGAAGGACAAAGATTCTGCCAATTTTTGGTTCAGACAGTTCATCCTGGGACAGAAAGAAATTGTACCGGATGAGGATGAAAATTAGTTTTTCAATGAATTTGGACGAGAGTTGAAACCCCTGCTAACGTTACAATGCACTGAAAATATAACTGGCTGCGCGTTTTGTGTAGTACACACAGTTCTTATTTGGTTTTCATCGAACTACTAGTCAGACTTTGGATAGACGTCTTAATTTATCTGAAAATCACAAATCTTAGTCCAGTTAGCAGGGTGGCAGTTTTAGGCAGTGGCAGTTTCTTACAATAATCTAAAATGTCTTGACTAATCTAATAATCTAATAACGTTATATTAATTACTGAATGAAGAGTCAAACCTCTGCAGCTCAAATCATATTATTAACATTAACTACTTACTGAATGTTACTCCTTTTCATTCCCTATTGGGCATAACACATAAGGCTGCAATTAGATCTCTCCATCACATTTTGTCTATTGGCAACATGCTGCGTTTCTCCCCAAGACACTTGACACTCACATTTGATCCAGCAGCTCCTCCAACATTAGCAGGGCTGGTTCTAGCCTTTTGCGGGCCCTATGCTAAATCTTGTTTTCTGTATTTAAATTCATCTTTTCAGACTCTTTTCAGATGAATTTAAATAAAAAAGTATTTTTTTTGTACAAAGTAATGGAAAGGTGAAAATAGCAATAATTTGTTTTGGTTACAGAAGAAAACAAATGCTTTCCCTGATAATAATGAGAGAATCAGTATCTCAATCAATCCATTTTTGAGTGCCATCTAGT